>NW_017972832.1:0-15560 GCF_001876935.1 Asparagus officinalis | reverse complement strand
CAACACGGCACACACCTAGAAGGCTCAGCAAAAGCCAAGTCACCAAGGTGGCTCGACAACCAAGTCACCAAGGTGGCTCGGTGGCCGAGCCACCTCTTGGTGGCTCGGCCAAAGCCGAGCCACCAGGAGGTGGCTAGGTGGTTCGGCCACCTGTGCTAGGGCACAGTGAAGAGAGCCTATAAATAGACCCCCTTGGCTCATTTTTCAAGGGTTAGAATTTTTGACGGCGAAGCTCTGTTGAATTAAGATCTGAACCTTGGAGATTTGAAGCTTTGAAGACTTGCTCTTTCAGATCCGGTGCTTGGCGATCGTCCACGTCAAAAGAGGCAGGAGTTCGAGAGGGATCGGATCTGAGATCTACGCGGTTATCCTCCGGATCAAAGCTTGGCCTTTGATCCCGAGAAGGGTACTATTTCCTTAGTGAAATAGTACTCCCCGGCTGTTATTTCCTTCATGAGATAACACCCGATATACCGTGTCGATCCGACTGGATCTAGATCGCGCGGTGGTCCACGGATTAACCCCGGCGCAGGCAAAGAACCCACAAAAGCGAGTGACCGCAAAACAGGAGCTCGTGATTCGTTCAAGGAAAGTTGTAATTTTTATTTTCTTTTTTGATCTCGTTGTAACCGGATCTTATAAAAAGACCGGATCTTTCCAATTTTTCTCGCGAACAATCTGGCGACCACAGTGGGTGCCACCGATCTCGCTGCCGAGATCATTGTGTCGTAGCCGCGGATCTCAATCCCGGTCGAGGAGGAGGTCGAGTATGAATTCGACCAGCAAAAGTTCAAGGAGTATCTGTCATCCTTGTCCGGATCCACCTCCCCCGCAAGTCCAAGAAGTTCTCCTCCACGAGAAAAGTCCGTTGGTATGAAGAAGTTGAGAATACCAACGAAGATCTCACCCCGATTGATGCCATGGTTGCATCATGTGAGGCTCCACCAACCTCCAACCAGGTTAAGCCTGTTCCCGCCGATTCCTCCGTTACTCTCGTTCGACACTTGAGGAGCGCATTCGCAAGCGCCGCGCACTGTCAGCGCAGGCACGGGCTCAAGTCCAAGAAGCCCGCAGAAGGCTACAGAAGGAAGTGGCCAAAAAGCCGCCACCAACCCGCCAAGTATGGAAACTGAAGTCTGATGCGGCGATTCAGGCTAAGGCACAATCATTGCAGCCTTCGAAGCAAGTTCAACCTCCGGCGAACCAACCGAAATCGCCGGCAATTCCAATAGCTACTCCGGGAGATCCCGTGGAATCATCCCGAAGAAGGAAGTCCGTTTTGGAGCGCCTCGGTCCACTTCCCGATGACCGATGCGAAGCTCCAGTTCAAGAACGTTTGAGCCCGATGAAGAAGCCCCAAGCGACTCAACATGCTGGGGGTCACCGTCACCTTCAACATGACAATGAGTTCAAGGCATCTGCGTGCGCCACTTTGCGCATTGAAGTCCGGGAGCCCGCTGAGAATTAACGCCCAAAAAGGCATGTTTCGAGGCGCGTAACTTTTGAAAGCCCAAAGAAGGCAGTTCGCCCTCAGAGGGAGACGTTATCATCTGATGACGATAACATTATACCTGAGAAATCATGCCGACACACGATAGGTTACTCCGACCTTCAAACCGACGAGTTGTACTATCGTGAGCATGAGGAGAACTAGGAAGAGGAGTCCCCGAGGACTAGAAACTCAATGCCCCTGTTCCAAACTCATTCGGACAGTATTGTCTGAGTGCAACTGCATCAAGGCGGTCCCCGAAAGAGTTTCGGTTTTTGAAAGGCTCAGTGCCGAAATGCCAAAACCAAGGCCTAGGCGTTTCCGACGAAGAAGAAGAGTAGTTGAAGACGGAGAATTTCCAAGGGTCACCACTAATATGACCAGCAAAGGAACGTCGACACAGGATAATCCCGAGTCGATTCCGGAAGTACCCCGGCGGATGACCCGTCTACAGTCCGGAGCCATCATACGAGGAACTTACGGTAGAGTTCGGACAAGATTACCGTCAGAAGATGAAGAATCGGATTCCTGCTCTGCTGTCGCATCAGACAATACAGTATCCAGCGAGGGACAACCCCGCGAGTCACTGATGATAAGCGTGGAACAAATAGCCAAGATGCTCGAAGAAGCCATGGCTAAACAGCAAGAGAGCTTCAAGCTCGAAATGCAGATGGCCATGCAGAGTATGAGAGAAATGCATGACCAGCAAATCCAAGCGCTGACAAATCAGCAAGGCGAGCCAAGTCGTCATAACCAGATTGATCTGGAAGATGAGGACACAGGTGCGAATAAAGCTCACAATGCAAATAATCCTCCCATCAATGCAGGGGGTGGTAGTGAGAATGCCAACGAAGACTCAGGTGAAAACTTGAAGATTAAAAACCTCGAGAGAAAAATCAATACGTTGATTTCTGCTCAAGAGATGAAGAAGACGGGCATTCCTTGTCCATACCCAAAAGAATGGGAATCAATCCCCTACCCGGCGAAGTTCAGCCTAATTAACTTCACGCTGTTTGATGGGGAGGGTTTACCCAATCAACATTTGATTTACTTCAAATCACACCTAGGGGTCATCTCTGGTAATGAGCCTCTGATGGTACGGTCCTTCGTTGGCACTCTTCGGGGAGCCGCCTTCGATTGGTATCGCCGCCTCAAGCCAGGAAGCGTGAGTAGCTGGGATGACATGGAAACTAAGTTCCTCGCTAATTTCTTCGATGACGACACTGAGATATCCATTGGAACGTTGCTCGATGAGAAACAAAAGGATGGGGAATTGGTCGACGCCTTCGTCAAAAGGTTCCGGAACAAGGCGATGAACTGTCGGGACCCGATCACTGAGGAGTTTATTCTCCAGACTTGCTACAACAACCTTGCATTGGACGTGTTGGAGGCAATGGGAACGGCACCGTCTAACACTTGGAAAGACTTGAAGCTGCGCGGTGAACAAGCCGAACGCTTCCTCCGAAGGAAGAAGGCCGAGAGGAACCTACCGACAGCTAATCCTCTGAACTCAAACTTCGCCTCTCGTGGTAAGGGCAAGGCACCTGCAGCTGCTGGTGGTGCTAATCAAGCGTCACAACAGCAATCTCGAAGGCAGCAAAAGACTTCGGGTCCGAGACTCCAAAAAGAGTACTCTTTCAAGGATGAAGACGTTCCAGCTATCTTCGAATCCCTCCTTGAAAGCAACAAGATCAAGCTACCACCTATCACAAATCAGGAGGAAGCTGACAACACTACGGACCCAAAGTACTGTGCATAGCACAGGAGGGTCCTTCATCCCACCAAGGATTGCTTCGCTCTTAATAATAGCATCCAAACATTGGTTGAGGCCGGCGTCATAACAAAGCAATGAATTGTAGGGATCCGGTCAGTGAAGACTTTATCCTCGAGACTTGTCACAATAATCTTAGCAATGAATTGTAGGGATCCGGTCAGTGAAGACTTTATCCTCGAGACTTGTCACAATAATCTTTCATTTGACATCCTCGAAGCGATGGGAACAACACCATCCAAAACATGGAAGGATTTAAAGGTCCAAGGAGAGCAAGCCAAGCGGTTCCTAAAGAGGAAGAAGGCGGAAAGAGGCCAGCAGGCGACGAATGCTCCACAACAAAATTTCATCCCACGAGGGAAAGGTAAGGCACATGCTAATGAAGTTGATGCTAACCAAACCTTTCAATTGCAACCTCAGCAACAGCAACAGCAACGAGCGCCACAACAATCGAGCAGAAGTCTTCAGAGCCAAGATTTCCCAAAGTGTACTCCTTCAAAGATGACGAAGTTCCCGGCATCTTTAAATACCTACTGGAGAATAACAAAATTCAGCTGCCAGCGATTGTGGATCAAGAAGGGGCTAACAAAGTAACGGATCCGAAGTATTTCGCATACCATAGAGCGGTACATCATCCTACGAAGTCATGCTTCCATCTCAAGGATAAGATCCAGGCGTTAATCGATGTAGGCGTCATAACCCCAAAGCCGTCCAAGAATGTTGGAGCAAATGCAGTGTCAATCAGCTTTGGATCGGTGCCCACAACATGGTTCTAGCCGAAACACGTCACCAAGGTGGGAATGAAGATAGTAAATGATGACCCGTATGGACAGCGCCAAAAAGGACTTGTGCCACATACAGCCCCAAACGGTGAGATCCTCTGGATTCACCCAGACTTGATTGAAGATGAACAATGAGTCGGATCGTCATCCAAGAAGAAATCCAAAGGTAAAGAAAAGTCTTGCTGCGGAGTCTCTGCTATCCCAGGAGAAGATGATGAAAGAATCCTAACTTTCCCGCTCTCCGAAGAAGAACAAGAAGTCTTCACCACTAGAAGCAGAAATGAGTATCACTACAATTATCCACCACCTAGTGAGCAGTGGGTGAATAAACGGGGACCAGCCAAAACTCTCACAGAGCTGGGGGTGATTACGAGTCCTACACCGGGCGAAGAGGCTCGAAAACAGCCGGTGAATAAGCCGAAAGAGAAGGATCCCCAGGAAGTTCAGAACCCGAAGCAGTCTCGTTTCAGTCGCTCGATTGGAAGAGACAAACCGGAGAGTTCGAAAACTCCGCGCGTCTTCGATATCATGGCTCAATTAGCCAATATTCCAGTGCGGATAACGTTGTATGAGTTGCTGCGGTTATCTAAGGAGACTAGGGAAGCCTTACGAGAAGCCTTGGCTGATTCTGAAGCATTCCTCACTCGGACCAAGCCAGTACCGGAAGAGCCAGAACCGTCAGTTCAACAATGCAATATAGCGGCCAAAAACCTTCCCTGCATCACCTTCACCAAAGAGAAACCTTCCCTGCATCACCTTCACCAAAGAGGATATGCAGACGAAGAATTCGAACCATGATCGGCCCTTATATTTCATCGGATACATTGGCTCCAGCGAAGTCAACCGAATCCAAGTGGATCCGGGTTCCGCTGTGAGTATTATGCCACTTCTCCTTATGCATAGCCTTGGCATTCCAGTCAGCAAATTGACGTCTACAGGCACGGTCATTTACGGATTCAACACCAGCGGGTCAAGGCCTTTGGGAAAGATCCGGATAAAGTGCCAAATGGGTGATCTGAAGACGGAAGTCACGTGTTACGTGATTGATGCTGAGACATCATATAACTTACTACTGGGTCGGCCTTGGATCCATAGTAATGTTATAATTCCCTCCACCCTACATCAGTGTCTGAAATATGTCGACACTGATAATAGGGTTAGAACGGTGGTCGCGGATAAGCAACCATTTAAAGGGTATGAGAATTATTTCACTGATTCTCTCCTTTATGGTAACGAATCCGATACAGAACCATCGGCCCAAGGCACGGACAGCGGAGGAGGAGCTGATACCGAAGCCGGATTTGATTACAATGGCGGTTATGTTCTAAATGACATTGTACCCTTTGTAATCAATCTTGACGATGAACAATCGTCAGAGGTAAGTTGTAACTGGCAACTTGCCGATATTGAAATAAAAGATGATTTAGAGTACTCGTTGTCTCTTGATGATGCGATAAAGGGATTACACGATAATCCTGATTTATATAAAGGGTACGATTTCACACTCGGAGAAGGTCTATACTTCGATCGAGGTCCTCGTACTCCAGCCAAAGCGGCATATGTACCGAAGGGGAAACCGGACGATTATTATAAATACAAACGAGGGTTAGGGTATGAATCTTCTTCAGAAGACGAATGTTGCTGGTTAATCAATGACCAATCATCTGGGCGATACAGAGATGGGCACCCACCAGATTCCTCAGAATGGGATTCGGATACAAGTCTAGGGGAGGCATTCAAAGCCTTAATGGTAAATATGACTATAGCTGATCCGTCTACAATGGAGGACGATGATCAAATGCCAACATGGGAAGACCCGTGGGTTCATCATCTGAATATGCAGTATGGTGACAGGTTCGAACACAGAGAACCCCCCACAGAAGATAAAATATTCCAAGTTAATATGGGTGACGAGGCCAACCCAAAGCCTATATTCATCAGCGACAGTCTTCCCCCAAATGAGAAGGAAGAATTAATTGCTCTCATTAGGGAATATATCGACGTCTTCGCGTGGAACTACGAGGATATGCTAGGGCTCGACCCCAATGTAGCAATGTACCGCCTCGATATCAAGCCGGATGCCAAACCTATCAAGCAACAGCAAAGATGGTTTCGTCCGCAGATTATGGAAGCCATTGAGGCAGAGGTTAAGAAGTTGATCGAATCGGGATTTATCCGAGAGGAACAACATCCAGATTGGTTAGCCAATATTGTCCCAGTCATGAGGAAGAACGGTAAAATCAGGATTTGCATCGACTTCAGGGATCTGAATACGGCATGTCCAAAAGACGACTTTCCTCTCCCAATCACGGATGTTATTATCGACAATACATGCGGATTTGAGAGAATGTCTTTTATGGATGGTTTCTCAGGATATAACCAAATCAAGATGCACCCAGATGACGAGAAGCATACAGCATTCAGAACGCCCCTCGGTGTATTCTGCTACACGGTGATGCCATTCGGTCTAAAGAATGCAGGCGCCACATACCAACGAGCAATGACTAAGATTTTCCAAGAACATCTCAGGAAAACAGTCGAGTGCTACGTTGATGACTTGGTTGTGAAAAGTCGCAACAAAGAAGATCACATCAAGGACTACAACCTCCTAGAAATCTAAGAGAGCTCAGAGGATTGCAAGGGCGGCTAGCTTACATCCGGCGGTTCATCTCAAACCTTTCTGGGAAGTGCCAACCATTTCCTAAGCTAAACAAGAAAGGGGTGTTATTCATTTGGGACGATGCCTGCCAAAAAGCATTCGAAGATATCAAAACATATCTGATGAATCCTCCTGTTCTCGTTGCACCAAAATCAGGTAGACCGTTCTTGATTTATCTCAAGGCGATGAACCACTCGATAAGTGCTTTACTAGCGCAAGACGATGATAATGGTCACGAACAGGCAGTCTATTACCTAAGTCGGACCTTGATAGGCGCCGAGTCTCGATATCTGATGATTGAGAAAGAATGCCTTGCATTGGTATTTGCGATGCAAAAGATGCGGCATTACCTAGTTGGACAGACGATTTACGTTATTTCTAACGTTAATCCAGTACGGGTGTTTATGACGCAACCGGCCTCTATGAATTGGCGATTAGCGAAGTGGGCCCTTCTCTTGTCCCAATATGATTTGTACTTCAAACAGCAGAAGTCGATCAAAGGACAGGCGATTTGTGATCTTTTGGCGGCAAACCCGACAACAGATACGGCACAAGTATATGATGATTTGCCGGATGAAACCCACAAGGTTAACACTACGTCGCACCAACAAGTATGGCAATTATATTTCGATGGTGCTTCGAGGGCAGTTAATAGGGTAATAACCCCGGGAGGTTCTACAGTTTCCTCCGGGGTTGGGGTTGTCCTAATCTCCCTGGGGAAGCATGTGATGCCTCGAGCTTATTCGTTGACTAGTCCGTGCTCCAATAACGTAGCCGAATACAACGCGCTTCTCATTGGACTCAGTTTCGCTAAGGAGCTGGGGGTCGAATATCTCGAAGCCTTTGGGGATTCTCAATTGATAGTCAACCAAGTCCGCGGAGAGTATGAAGTCAGGAACAAAGACCTGATCCCGTACCACCAGGAGGCTATTAAAATGGCAGATTCTTTTGAAGAATTCTACATTGAATACATCCCTCATCTCCAGAACGCTTATGCGGATGCACTGGCAGCACTAGCGGTATCACTTGCGTAGCCTCCCGAAACTAAACTACTAGTCACAGTAAGGACGCATCAACTCTGCATGCCCATATACGATATGGAAATTGAAGAAGAAGAAGATGGAAACATAAACGCCAAGGAGGTGAATGCAACTCAAATTGGGTCTGAGTCCCGCCCGAGATTGGCGTTTTACTATCATTGACTACGTCCAATATGGTATTTTACCCGAGGATGTAAAAGAAAGAGAATCGATCCGCCGGAGAACGCCGAGATTCTTCTACAATACCGAGACCCATACGTTATACCGTAGAGGGTACGATGGTTTGTTACTCCGATGCCTTTCGAACAAAGAAGCAGAAAAAGTTCTTAAGGAAGCACACGAAGGAGAATGTGGTGCGCATCAGCCTGGCCCCAAACTGTATGATTGCATTAGGAGAATGGGATATTTCTGGCCGACGATGGTTCGAGATGCAATCGAATACGCACGAGAATGCCATGCTTGTCAGGTACATGCGAATTATATGCATCAACCGCCAGAGCAGTTGCACACGTCAACCACGTCTTGGCCATTCGAGACATGGGGCATGGACATTGTCGGTCCTATTTTTCCCCCTTCAGTCAAAGGTGATCGATTCATTCTTGCAATCACGGATTACTTTTCAAAGTGGGCTGAAGCAATTCCGCTTAGAGAAGTGAAGACGAACAACGTCATCAATTTCATCAAACATCATGTCATATACCGACACGGCGTGCCAAGACGGATCATTCATGACAACGGTCCACAGTTCATAAGCAACACCTTCGTCAGGTTTTGATGTTTCGTCGACAGCTTATTATCCCGCCGCAAACGGACTAGCTGAGGCTTTCAACAAGACGATCATTAAGATCCTGTCAAAGCTCGTGAAGACCAATAAACGAGACTGGGACGATAAACTCGGTGAAGCACTCTGGGCTTATCGCACCACCATACGCACACCTACAGGGGCCACCCCATATTCGTTGGTATACTGATGTGAAGCTGTGCTGCCATTGGAGATTCAAATCCCATCCCTTCGGATCGCCCTCGCAACTGAGATGACGACAAAAGAACAACATCAGAAACGTCTCAGAGAACTCGAGATGCTGGATGAAAAGCGTTTGGAAGCTCAATAACACATTGAGTTTTATCAGGCCAGGATGTCTAGGGCTTTTAACAAAAGAGTCCGACAGAGAAGCTTCAAGGAAGGAGATCTGGTCCTCGCTGCTCGCCGACCAATAATCCTCACCTCCAAGAAGAAAGGTAAATTCGAACCCAAATAGGAAGGACCGTTTGTAATAGACACAGTCTACTCAAACGGCGCATATCGCCTGATTACTCAAGAAGGCACCAGGCAATTAATGCCAATAAATGGGAAGTTCCTGAAAAAGTACTATCCCTAGTACATTCAGGATAACTCATTTACCGGGAAGTTCCTTGAAGAATATTACACTTAACTTTTTCACCACCAAAATCCCTCACTAATCAATTTCAATTGACAGTGGGTCCACCAAAAATGTCTTTCTATCCCTCTTGACTCTTTTCCTGAACGAGAGGTCCACTTTCAGTTCGGAGCCCCCTTTCGATGAACGAAAGAACCCCCTTCCTTTTCTCTTTGGTTAAGCCTTCTCATGGTTATAACCAAAGTTGGAATTCCACTTCGATAAACGAAGAACCTATTTCTCATCTCTAGATAACCAATCCTATAAAAGGTAGGTTTATCTAGATTTTCCAGATTCTCGGAGTGGAGATCCCACTTCTAGTTTCTGTTGCGCTGGAAATAGAATATAAAATTCTTCCTTTCCAGAATCAGGGAATAGAATATAAAATTCTTCCTTCCTTGTTTTCCGGGTTCGCCTTCACCCCAAAAAAAGATCGGGAAATAGAATATAAAATTCTTCCTTTCCCGCACTGATCTTTTCCAAAATTTATCAATCTAGGATTCATCCTAGGAAGTTTATCCCGAATCCTAAGCAGGGATAAGTCTGCGCCTAACACGTGCTGCCGGTTAGTTCTTAACCGTCAAAAAGAACACCCGTTCATATATTCAACATTGTGGCAGGTTGTTATTAATAACACCAAAATCCATGCCTTACACGCATGGGGAATTTCATCCTGAATCCTAAGAAAGGATATACCGACGCCTAACACGCGTCGCCGGTTTAGTCTTTCTCCGTGGAAAAAGACACCAGAGTTCGATTCTGGGGTATTTTATCCCGAAACCTAAGTAGGGATAAGTCAGCGTCTAAAACACGTTGCTGGGCAGCCTATTCCCATAACAATGGCGAAGTCTACGTATTCGAAGTTGTAGCATCAAGTCTAAGGGAGTTCATACCTTTAGCACAACGTGACATGCGGAATGGATTTAGACAATCCGCATGCTAGCCCGACTCAAACGGTAGTCGGTAAAGGCTAATCAAACCCGTTGAAGGCTGGGGGTTAGCCAAAAATCCTAAAGTCAACACCTAACACGTGTCGCCGGGTAGCCTATTCCCGTAACAATGGCGAAGTCTATGTATTCGACATCATAGCACGAAGTCTAAGGGAGTTCATTCCCTTAGCACAACGTTACATGCGGAACGGATTCCGATAATCCGCATGCTAGCCCGACTCAAACGGTAGTCGGTAAAGGCTAATCAAACCCGTTGAAGGCTGGGGGTTAGCCAAAAATCCTAAAGTCAACACCTAACACGTGTCGCCGGGTAGCCTATTCCCGTAACAATGGCGAAGTCTATGTATTCGACATCATAGCACGAAGTCTAAGGGAGTTCATTCCCTTAGCACAACGTTACATGCGGAACGGATTCCGACAATCCGCATGCTAGCCCGACTCAAACGGTAGTCGGTAAAGGCTAATCAAACCCGTTGAAGGCTGGGGGTTAGCCAAAAAATCCTAAAGTCAACACCTAACACGTGTCGCCGGGTAGCCTATTCCCGTAACAATGGCGAAGTCTATGTATTCGACATCATAGCACGAAGTCTAAGGGAGTTCATTCCCTTAGCACAACGTTACATGCGGAACGGATTCCGATAATCCGCATGCTAGCCCGACTCAAACGGTAGTCGGTAAAGGCTAATCAAACCCGTTGAAGGCTGGGGGTTAGCCAAAAAATCCTAAAGTCAACACCTAACACGTGTCGCCGGGTAGCCTATTCCCGTAACAATGGCGAAGTCTATGTATTCGACATCATAGCACGAAGTCTAAGGGAGTTCATTCCCTTAGCACAACGTTACATGCGGAACGGATTCCGATAATCCGCATGCTAGCCCGACTCAAACGGTAGTCGGTAAAGGCTAATCAAACCCGTTGAAGGCTGGGGGTTTGCCAAAAATCCTATGAGTATTATGGTCAATCATTTCAAACGTGATGAGGAATCATAATAAAGATAAAGATAAAAACCAATTCCACTAAAGAGAATCAAATGTCAAGGTTTTCAGCAAATAAAATCATACATCAAGCCCATGGCTAAGAATCTGCTGACTGAATTCAGATAACTTCTCGTCATAAGAGCGTCTAAGCTCCTCCTGCAACTCAGCTCTAACAGACTCTTCGTTCGCAGCTAAAGTCCTCACAGCATCCTCCTCTGTCTCAGCCAGTCTCTGCTTCAAGGACTTCAGCTCATCAGATAAAGCAGCATTTGCTTGCTGATTCTGCATCTTTGTGTCTTCCTTCTCACGGAGTTCTCGTCGGAGCTGATCTATCTGAGAATCAAGCTCCTCGAGGAAAGAAGATCTAGTGGCGAAATCAGCCTCAACTCGATCTATGCGGTCCCGCTGCACCTGAATCTCGAGCTCAGCAACCATCCGAGTACTGCGCCATGTCTGTAAGCGAGCATCCAACTCGGCAGCAACGAATGAAGAGGCACCTGTATCCCGGAGCTCATGAAACATCTGAAGCTCACGCTCTAAGCGATCAAGGTCATCAACCATAGCCGTCGCTAGATCCGGACATCCTATGTCCCTAATCAAGTTTATCTTGGAATCGAGGTAGGGCTTAAATTGGCGAAGAGAAAGTCCGTCGTGGAGGAGTTTGCCAATTATAACAGTCAGGGAGGAGAAATAAGAGCGGACTTCTACGCTGATGATGATCTTCTCAGGGTCATCCCCTGATAACAACTCCTTAACGAGGATATGAAGCTGAGAAGGAAGCCCTACACAAAGAAGAGAAGTTCGTCAAAAGCCTCAATGAGGAAATGAACGGCATCGCTCAGCTAATTAAATTATACCTCCTTCCCCTCGAGTCACTGGGGGTGATGGAGATGTAACAACTGTAGCTGCATCGACTGGTGGAGTTGGTCGCACAGCCGGCTCAACATGGTCTTTCTCAACAAAAGCTCCTGTCAAATTCAAAACAGAATTCGCAGAGGCGTTACATTATAGCTGCATTAGTCAAGGTCGACTAGTCCTATAATCAACTCAGCAGGAGGCACATACCTTCAAAGGAACCATCCTCAGGATTGTTAGCAAATGCGGACTCAGGAAACATGTCTCCAGGTAGCTGGTCATCAATCTGAGGTGAGCTATATATGTAGTGCATCATAGGAGTGTCCGCAAACAGGCTTCCCTCGTCAAAATCGTCGATGGAGAAATCTGACATAAAAGAATATAAGTGCCAAAGAATAATGAAGAGACTACAACTAATGGAAATGAGTTACCTCTCACGGGTGCATCAGCCTCTTCGTTTCCAAGGTTCGCCTCCTGCAAATTATCTGAAGGAGCAAGGAGTAGAGGACAGTTAGAGGATACACAAATTCATTAATGTATTATCTAAAGAAATACGCTGTCAGTGATAGATGTACCTTGACTCACAGAATCTGGTCCTACACTGATCTCCTCCCTAATGTCAGCAACCCCTGTAGACTTCTCTACAGGGGGTAGTGGGTCAGACTCATCGGGAGATAAGGGAACAGGATCGGGACTCATCTCATCCTCCCCACGCACTCCTATATAGAAATGGAAAAGCATGAGTCAATGTTCAGAATAACCAAGAAAATGGTTCAAAGAGTAGACGTTACCTCTGTCACTAATAGGGTCATCTCCAGCCAGATCCATGTCAGATGCTCGTGAAGCTACACGAGGTTTGCGGGCCAATCTCTTCCGCCTAGCAATAGGGATCGAAGGTCTCGCCTGAGGAGGAGGACGGAAATCTTCATCCTGATCAACTGTGGTATCTGGAACATCAAACCATAGTCAGTTTCAACACTTCTGGAAGATAGAAGAAAAAGATGAAGTGCAAACCTCGCTCGGAAAAGTCATCGTAATCTTCGGGATCCCCGCCCGAAGCCTCGTCTGTGGAATGGAATGTCCTCTGTCCCTCTTCGTCAATCCGACGAGTCTTGTTCCGTATCCTCTGTGCCCGGGCGTTTTCCCGAATCCTGCGGGAATCAACCTGGGAAGCTGCCTCAGCCTCTAACTCTGCGATTGGCTTCACAGGGATAGTCTTGTTGGCTGCTAACAACCATTTGCAGCTCAAGAAAGTAAGGTTCAACTGCCGGTCAGCACTCGGGAGACTAAATCTAACACCAGTACAGCCAGTCACGGTCCACAACCAAGCGCGGAGACCGTCTATCAAACCACTATGAGTACGAAGCTGCTGACGAGGATTCCCAATGTAAAGCTGGTCATAGCCAAACTGGCGAGCGAATCGGCACGGTAGATATGGTTCGATGAAGCACTGATCCCTCACCCGGAAAGTCAGATAGCCGGGCCTAATATTCACTAGCCAGTTGAAGCAGCCGATGTCTAAATAAGTCCGGTACTCTCTAGGCCTCTCATCATCTATCAAGCATTCACCATATCGACCGGAGAACTGCGGAAAACAAGTAGAGAATGCCCAACACTTATGGACCTGCAACTGCTGTCTGACATCAGAAAATCCGCGGCCCTCCCACCTGCCATTCTCAAGCAACTGTAGCAGGGGAACAGAATGGTCTGTGGCGTTCGGCACCGACATCATATCCGAGCGATGAAGGACAAACCAGGCCATCAGATAAGCGTACGGGAGCTCCACCTTAAGCGTGGGAATCTGACCTGGTAAATCGGTCTCCTTCCGTGTGAACGCACTGGAAAGCTGTGAGGAATCTTCGGCAAATATATGAAACCACTGCCAGTTTTATGAAGCCACTACTCGGCATCAATAAACACTGCATCCGGATCTCTGGCAGAGTCGCCAAATAAAAAGTCGGTCTTCCTGAGAGGCTGAATCGAACTGGTATCCTTCACGAAAGGCGCATCTGTAATCAACTGGCGAAAAGCTCGATGTCCACCTTCCTTCACCACTTGGGCAACCTCTGTCGACGTGCCCGAAGCAAACCGAGAAATAACTGTGATAGGCGAAAAATCGTCGGAAGTCGAATAATACAAACCGAGGAGTGACTGGGATAAGGGAAAAATCGTCGGAAGTCGAATAATACTCGCCACGACGCCCGTATACTACATGAGATGAGAACGCTCCAGAAGGATATCCCACTAGAAATAAACAGTTAAACATTTGTTAGTCTCAATTATAAAAGGAAGTTGAACTCATCCTACGAACGGGTAAGATAGAGTCACCGCCTTATAAAAGGTGAGACGATTTGGCCACATTATGCACTTATAAGGTAAGATATATCAAAAAAATATCCCTGCCTTATAAAGCACAATGCAGCATCAAAATGCCCCTTTATTGATTTTGAGATATGATTTTGACCAAGCAAAACCCATCTTTAAAGCGTCGATCCTCACCAAGGAGAATCATGGCTCTTCCCGATTGTCTCACCAAGGAGAACAAAATGGGGATAAAAAGGACCAATTTGCAAATTTCCAAAAAAATGGACTAATTTGTAAATTTTCAAAAAAAAATAGCTCACCAGCGTAAGAGGGAGGCGCGCCATCAGCCGACACAGTAGAGGATTGACCTCTCGCAGTACGAGACATGGTGACCTGCAAAATAAATTAAGGGATCAGATCCAGAAAAAAGTTCCCTTTTTTTATTGCAATTCTACCCCCCTGAAAGACGAGCTCGAGG
Organism: Asparagus officinalis; assembly: GCF_001876935.1. Taxonomy (NCBI): domain Eukaryota; kingdom Viridiplantae; phylum Streptophyta; class Magnoliopsida; order Asparagales; family Asparagaceae; genus Asparagus; species Asparagus officinalis. The sequence goes on along the minus strand of NW_017972832.1, from coordinate 837 downwards.
CGCCAAATCATAATTCTAACCCTCACATGCAATCCCACAAGTTCATAAATTGAACTAAACATGAAATATACTAAAATTGCGGAGGATTTACCTGAGGAAAAGCTCGTAGATCCAATAAAAATCAGATCTTGAAAGAGGCTCGAACCACACGCTCGAGGGGCCTGAGAGAAATTCTAAATATGGAAATTTTGAGGGATTTCTCAGTCAAAGATCAAAAGGAAGGACGAATCTAAGACAAATATGAAGATTTGAGGAAGAACGGATGCACGAGGGAAGAGAAATCCAAAAATAGCGGAGAGAGGGGGGCCGATCCTAATGAGGAGAAAAAGACCCCTTTTTATAATGTTGAACCAAGCCTAGTTGAACCGGACCAGACCAAGTTGAACCGGACCAGACCTGGTTTGAACCAGAATTCAAATTGAAGCTGAATCGAGCATCGAAACAACTTTAAATCGACCGAGGGTTCAGCCCTTGGTTTATTCTTGCCTCTCCCACATATTCGGAAGGATTAGAAGATTTTTTGAGCCTAATTACTGCCTTTTTTGGCTCATTATCAAGCCAGTTCAGCTCATTCGGGCACAGAAATTACTCCAATAAGGTATATGAGTATAAACTATTCCCTATTTTTGGTTGAAAAGTTCCTGGAGAATATTTTTTCTAAATATTCTTAAGGATAACTCAACAACACTACGTCGGACAACGCGTTGCAAATAAAGACTCAACGCCAACAATCAGTTCTATGTTGAACCAACAAGCACGAGCTAAAGATTAGAAAATCAGGAATCGACTTCAAGTTTAAAATTCCGACAACGGTCAGACAATAAATGCAGCACCGAA
>NW_017972831.1:113036-136135 GCF_001876935.1 Asparagus officinalis | reverse complement strand
CTATGAGGCCGCAGCGGTCGACCGCCAGGGTCGACCGCCAGGCGTGTATCAGAGTGCGGTCGACCGCCGCACTGTCTGTTGCAAATCCCTGTATTGTGTATTTTTGAGCATTTTACTCATGTTCGAGTGTTTGCCTGGATTATCTGACTTTGGTTTTTAGTCTTACTATGTACCCAGGCATGATAGATGACCTGAGGGTATAAATTGGGGACTTACACATTGATTTGAGTGGGGATTGATATAAGTAGATTTTACTATATATCACAATGATATTTTTCACCATTTCAGTCCTTGTGTTGGACTATAATCCATAGAAGTCCTCGTGTTGGACTATAATCCATTTCAGTCCTCGTGTTGGATATTTGCCACTTATTCCATGAGTTTGGAAACTACAATATATAGTTCCTGTTTCGGACATAGTTCTTAACCCTGCATATGACTGTCTCACAGCAGTTCACGACATGATAATTATGTAGATTTTGACATAACACTTATGTAGGTTTTGACATGATATTCATGTAAGTAATAACATGATACTCATGTTGGCTATGTCACAGCACTGTGTTTATGCTCTGGTGTTTGTTGTATTTTCTTTTATTATTGTTACTGTACTAGAACATTGGGTTTGGTATTTAGGGGTTTACAATTTGAGATGTAAGGTATATACATGAGGGTTTCCTTGTTTGGATTAGTTCGCTCGACGTACCTATTCTCGTGTTGTAAAATTCTAAATACTAAAACTTTTTTTAGTAATATCAATGATTTTAGATCTATTATGTATTATCTGTATTTTCTTATACAACGAGCCCTGTTCCCTTGGGATTGGTTGTGATGTTACTCGCTAGCGCTTTGACGCGCGTTATCCCTCCCCCTTTCAGGTAACGAGCTAGGAGCCCAGAGAGTCACAGGTTGATGGAGATGCATTTTAGCCTCCACCGTCTATTTAGTTATATATTTTCTTTTGGGAGTTCCACAGTAGATTTTTGCTTAGACATTTGAGAGTCATGTTCTAGAAGTTGTAAAGGCTGTGTGCCTTATTTCCTTTTCGTCAGATATTTGTATTTGAGACTTGTTGAGTATTCTAGTTTATCTACTCAGACATTGACTATGTACCTCTGTATGTTGGATGATGAGATATTAATATGATTATTATCAGTTCATCAGTATTTCTTGTATTATCTTTTACTTGCTTTTGTACCTACACCTGTTGTTGACTCTACTAGATAGATCTTAATTGTGATGGTGAAACATGTTATTGCATGGTGTGGTGCATGGCAGGTTTGACATTCTTGGTTTCACCTTGGACTGCAGCCTTGTGTGAACCCAGGAGCGTCACAGGTACATGATGGACATCCTGCAGGATCAAAGTCTTATCAGAAGTCAGCTTTAGGTTGATGTTTGACATTCTTGGTTTCACCTTGGACTGCAGCCTTGTGTGAACCCAGGGGCGTCACAGTTAGTATCAGAGCTCTAGTTCACGTATCCTTAGGATCATCCTGTGTCGAGTCGTGGAGCTAGGATAGAGTTTCTTAGGATTTATGTATAGAGTCCGTAAGGAATTCCTAGTATGAATGAGGACGATATATGCGTATATCTCAAAATTTGAGAAATTTTTTTTTATGACAACTATTTGGTGTAAATTTAAAGTATTTGTGTGAATATCTATATGTTGTGAAAATTTCAATGTGATACGTTATTTATAAAGGTCTGTTTTGACTCATAAACTTTATTTTTCTTATCACCAGAGAGAGAGATAGATGGCAGGACGTGGTAGACCTCGTACCAGGAGAGCTAGCCAGGCAGAGTCACAGCAGACTCCATCAGAGCAGCAGCCAGCTCAGTCCGAGCCTCAGCAGGCTCCACCCGAGCCGCAGCAGGCTCCCCAGTATTTGGTGGACATCATGGATCCTCTCATTGCCCGGATGACATCCATTGAGGAGTTGGTGACGACTCATATAACACCACGGACACCACCACCACCGGTAGCTCAGCAGCAGGGGATACCTGCCGTTCCCGTTAGAGAGAGACCCCCAGAGGTCACGCCTGCAGCCATTCCTCTAGCAGTCCCAGATAGAGCCACAGAGCAGGAGGCTTGGCTCCGTATGGTGGAGAGGTATCAGAAGATGAGGGCACCAGAGTTCCAGGGGTCACCAGACCCTCTTGCAGTCCATAAGTGGAAGGAGGATGTGAGCAATATTCTCGATATACTCGGTGTGGATTCAGTACAGAAGCAGAGGCTGACATCCTACAACCTGAAGGGAGATGCCGGGAGATGGTACCGACTTCAGTTTACTCCGGAGCAGAGGATGACCCTCACATGGGAGGACTTCATATACTTCTTTGATGGCCAGTACATTTCTTCTGCAGCACGGACTGGGAAGGAACTCGAGTTGTCCAGGTTGACTCAGGGGGACATGACCATTGCAGATTTTGAGAGCCGGTTCATGGAGTTACTACATTTCACGGGCATGTGGTAGACGGGAGAGCGTCAGGCTCAGATGTTCTTAGCAGGGCTTCGCCCTAATCTCCGACGGTACCTCGTGTCGAGGAGGTTTTATTCAGTTAGGGAGGTAGCTGAGGCTGCCACTTCTCAGGAGATTGAGACTACTATGTTCCAGAAGGATAAGGAAGGGAAGGCCAAGACAGGACAGAGTGGGGATAAGAGCAAGAACAAGAGACCTTTTTCTGGACAGCAACGGCAGCATCAGGGCCTTTATAAAAGGGGACCCCAACAGGATTAGAGAGCGCATCCGCAGCGCAAGTTCCAGGGATCTTGTTTTAATTGTCACAAGGTTGGGCATAAGGCATCAGAGTGTCGTAGCGCACCAACAGGAGCCCAGCAGGGCAAGGGTTCGGAGCAGTTCAGGAGGTTCCTCAGGGGCAGATTATCCCATATTCTCCATCTCCAGCAGCAGAGCAGTCTTCAGCCACGGACAGAGTTTATGCAGTAGTTCCCCGTGATCATGGAGCTAGCGGAGCAGTAGTGGAGGGTACGTTCTTTGTGAATTCCTTTCCCGCCCGTATTCTTTTCGATTCGGGAGCTTCGTATTCCTTCATATCGCATGCATTTATGGCTAGACTCCAGCTCGTAGCTCAGCCTCTAGACACCCCTTTATCTATTTCCACCCCTTTAGGTGAGGTATCGCTTCTGGAGAGCGTTTGTAGGAGGAGACGAGTCGGAGTTCATAGTCGATTTGATAGTGTTGTTATATGTCCCGAGTTCGATGTCAATCCTTCCGGTATGGATTGGTTGGTCTTCCTACCATGTTAGCATCTATCATATTAGTATTGACTGCTTTGTGAAGATAGTCAAGTTGCGAGCGTCCGATGGGTCCGAGATGATTGTAGCCACCTCTCAGGGCAACCGATTTGTGGAGTCATTTCTGGTGTACATCGAGGAGGTGATGCGACAGGATCAGGGTGTTGATTTATTGGAGACTAGGGTTGTCTCAGAGTATCAGGATGTCTTTCAGGACATACCTGGATTACCTCCGGTGAGAGAGGTGGAGTTTTGTATTGAGTTGCAGCCAGGCACAGCCCCGATATCCCGTGCACCCTATCGTATGGCACCAGCTGAGATGAGGGAGCTTCAGACCCAGTTGGACGAGTTATTAGCTCAGGGTTTTATTCGCCGGAGTCATTCTCCGTGAGGCGCGCTGGTCCTTTTCGTGAAGAAGAAGGACGGTAGTATGAGATTATGCATAGATTATAGAGAGTTGAACAAGGTCACTATCCGGAATAGGTACCCACTACCTAGGATTGATGACTTGTTTGACCAATTGTAGGGAGCGCAGTATTTCTCGAAGATTGATCTTCGTTCTGGCTATCATCAGTTACGGGTTAGGGAGATTGATATTCCCAAGACCGCCTTTCTTACTCGATATGGTTCTTTCGAGTTCTTGGTCATGCCATTTGGGTTGACCAATGCACCCGCGATATTCATGGATTTGATGAACCGGGTTTTCCATCCCTTCTTGGATCAGTTTGTGATCGTCTTCATCGATGATATACTCATTTACTCGAGGTCGGAGGCGGATCACGAGGAGCATCTACGGATTGCATTGAGGACTCTTCAGGAGCATCAGTTGTATGCTAAGTTCAGCAAGTGCAAGTTTTGGCTTTCAGAAGTCATATTTCTTGGCCATGTTATCAGTCGAGAGGGTATAGCAGTGGACCCGGCTAAGGTCATGGCAGTTCTTGATTGGGATCCACCGAAGACGGTGACAGAGATTCATAGCTTTTTGGGCTTAGCTGGATATTATAGGAAGTTCATTCAGGACTTCTCAAAGATTGCGACGCCTATTACACACCTTACGAAGAAGGGTGTACAGTTCATATGGAGCATGGAGTGCCAGAAGGCCTTTGATATTTTGAAGACTAAGTTGACTACAACGCCGGTTCTGACTATTCCGAGCAGCGACAGGACATTCATCGTATATACAGATGCATCGTTAGCAGGCTTAGGAGGCGTATTGATACAGACTCAGAGGGTAGTAGTTTATATCTCACGGCAGTTGAGGGTGCATGAGCAGAACTATCCCACTCATGATTTGGAGTTGGTAGCAGTGGTATTTGCACTGAAGTCTTGGAGGCACTACCTATATGGGGTGCAGTTTGAGTTACTCACAGATCACCAGAGTCTGAAGTACCTCTTTTCCCAGAAGGAACTCAACCAGAGACAGAGGAGATGGATTGAGTTTATTAAGGACTACGAGTTCGTGATCCAGTATCATCCGGAGAAGGCGAACGTCGTAGCAGATGCTTTAAGCAGGAAGCGCCGACATCGGATTTCGGCTTTGAGGTGTTCACTACATCAGGATCTTATCACTCTTAGTCAGTTTGATTTTAGACCCGAGATTGGAGGAACCAGTGCATTTTTGGGAGCTGTGACAGTGCAGCCATCTTGGAGTGACAGAGTTGTCAGAGCTCAGTTGGGAGACTCTTGGATTCAAATCCGAAAGGAGGAGATTTCCAAAGAGCCTAATACTGATTGGATCATTGGAGCTGATGGAGGCCTACGGATGAAGGGTAGATTGGTTATGCCAGCCAGTGCAGAGCTGAAGAGAGAGTTATTTGATGAGGCACACCGTACTCGGTACACAGTGCATCCAGGAACCACCAAGATGTACAAGGACTTGAAGAGACATTTCTGGTGGAGCGGTATGCGTAGAGAGATTGCAGACTATGTGGCTAGATGTTTTACCTGTCAGCAGGTGAAGGTAGAGCATCAGAGACCGGCAGGGACACTTCAGCCCTTACCCATTCCAGAGTAGAAGTGGGCAGATATTTCCATGGATTTTATTGTGGGGTTGCCGAAGTCGAAGAAGGGGAATGATTCTGTTTGGGTGATAGTCGACCGGTTGACGAAGTTAGCACATTTATTCCAGTAAGGACCACTTATACAGCCGAGGCTTATGCGAAGATCTTCATTCGGGAGATAGTTCGACTTCACGGAGTTCCGGACACGATCGTATCGGATCGAGGATCGGTTTTCACTTCACACTTTTGGAGGAGTTTTCAGGACTCTTTTGGTAGCAATCTGTCTTATAGTAGTGTATTCCACCCGCAGACGGATGGTCAGACGGAGAGGGTGAATATGGTGTTGGAAGACATGTTGCGATCTTGTGTCATTGATTTTCAGGGCAGTTGGGAGGATCATATTCCACTGGTCGAGTTCGCTTATAACAATAGTTATCAAGCGACGATCGGTATGGCTCCATATGAGGCATTATACGGGAGGCCCTGTAGATCGCCGATATGTTGGGCAGAGCCAGAGGAAAGCTTGATGCTTGGGCCAGAGCTGGTGAGGCAGACTACCGAGAAGGTAGCATTGATCAGGGAGTGGATTCTAGCCGCTCAGAGCCGACAGAAGAGTTATGCAGATAAGAGGCGAAGACCCTTGGAGTTTCAGGTGGGAGACTCAGTCATGCTGAGGTATCGCCTATGAAAGGCGTACAGCGATTTGGGCGACGGGGGAAGCTTGCGCCGAGATATATTGGACTATGAAAGGCGTACAGCGATTTGGGCGACGGGGGAAGCTTGCGCCGAGATATATTGGACCATTTCAGATCTTAGAGCGCATTGGAGCTGTGTCATACAGACTAGATCTTCCAGGATCGATGTCTAGTATACACAATGTGTTTCATATTGCTATGCTGAAGAAACACTTGCATGATGAGTGTAGGCATCAAAAAATGCTAATAGATATCCCAAACATAGAGAAGATCACTCAAAAAATCACAAGAATTGATCTCATACTATTTTTGGAAAATCAAGACAGGTATGAACTGTCTCGCCAGCGAGACAGACTTTGCTGTCTCGCCAGCGGGACAGACTTTGCTGTCTCGGCCAGCAGAGACAGTATTTTTTACTATCTCGCAAGCGAGACAGGTGTTGAAATGGTCCCAAAAAACCACCCTCGATAATGCCCTACACGTGTCATGTAACGCCAAAGGGACTGGAAACATCTTGGGAAAGAAAATCACGTGAATAACTACCAAAATACGGCAGTTTGAAACGCTAGGGAAGCAGTGTAAAAGACAAACTCAAGACGCAAACAAATATAAACAACATAATTCCGAGACAGCATTTACGTCCTGGCGGGCCGGAGCAAACAAACACTGTCGTCGCCCCAGGCGAGACGCAAACACTGTCTCGGCCCAGCGAGACAGCAAACACTGACTCTCGCCTCAGCGAGACAGCAAACACTGTCTCGCGGCCATGAACCGTGTTGTTTTGTTTGAGTTTTTGTAGTTACAGACCCCTGAGGCTATAAATACCCCCCTAGGGTCACTTCTAACGAGGGTCGAGCATATTTTCGAGCAATTCAGAGCAGAGAGAGCAGACTTGAGTTTTCGTGTAATTCCTTGAAACTGAGCTTTGACTTGATTTTAAGAAGAACGACTATCTTACTTTGATAAGATATCGTTTCAAGTTCTCACTTCGATAAACGAAGTCAGAATCAGTAAACCCCCTTCACGATCTGTGATTCGGCGGTCCACGAACCAAAGCGTTCCCGGCACAGGCAAAGTCCCACAAAAACAAGAATCGATAAATGATTTTTGTGTTATTTTCCAAGAGAGTTGTAATTTGCTTATTTTTCATTGTAATTCGCTGTAAACAAATTAAGTTTCAATGGAATCTATAATGAAAATAACTTTCGACGAAAACAAACTGGCGACCACAGTGGGAGCCAGCAGCCTCGCTGCCGAGGCCACGGTGTCGTAACCGATCAAGATCGTGGTTAATGAAGAGATCGAATATGAATTCGATCAAGCAAAGTTTGAGGAATATTTATCATCCTCATCTGCGAAATCTTCCTCGTCTCGCAAATATAGGAAGATTTCACCTTTCAAGAAAACTTTCAAGTCTGCAATTCCAACGGAGACCGCAGGCGAAGATTCTTGCCCGACTGCTGCTAAGGAATGTCCTTGCAACATCCCTGCTCAAAACGACTCTACACCCGTTACGGAGTCGTTGATCAATAGCTCACCGGTGCTGATGAAGAGAGATCGTCAGAGACAGCGCCAGCGCCATGCTCGTCAATTGGCTAAGGCCATATAACAAACCGACGGGGTCCATTACTATGCGGACCTAGAGTCGAGGAAACAGAAAATGACTCGGTTGCCTCATCATATTTCTGCACAACTTACGACGGAGGAGTGGACTCTCGTCAAAAGGGCCCGTTCAACCCTTAAGGAACGGATACAAAGGCGTAAGGCGAAGGCCGCCCGTGCTCGCGCTCTTCGTCAACAAGCACAAGAAACCAAGAAGGAGACGGTGTCTGAAAAGCCACCGAAGAACCGTAGAGTTTGGATGCCGAAGACGCCGTAAGCATCTGTTCCGGGCCCGTCTACTGCATCATCGGTGAAACCCTGGGTTAGTCCAGTGTAGGCTGTCTAAAAATCACAATAGATAGTTGATCCCCCATCAAACACCGATGATGGAAGTTACAATCTGACGACTTCCAGAAGGCTACAATTTGAGGACTTTCACGTAGAAGGCTATAATCTGACGACCTTCACAACAACTAATGAAAGACCCAGTTCAACAGCCTTCACAATCAACATCGGGAGTTACAATCTGACGATTCTCATATTTTCAAGGAGCCAAGACGAAGATTACAAGAGGACGATCTGTGCAAAGCTCTAGCAGAAGAGACTACAAATTGACGGTCTCTTCATATTAGAGCGCAGATATCTCTCAAACCGTAAGGAATTTGGCGAAACGGAGGAAGCGAACCGAAGCCTTTGGCTAGGTTCGGTTGGCCCCGTCTCGTCGAGATAGCCGATTTTTATATATAATTCGTCCAATTCTGACGTACGGTTTGAAAGTTATGACCTGTTCTTCGTAGCAAGTTATGTTCTGAAGTCCGTCTGCAAGACCGGACTTCGTCAGAACATTGGACTTAGCTTGAAGCTCACCAAGCCCGTGAAGCTCGCCAAGCCCACCTAAGGTTCGCCTCTGCATTACAGAGTCAAAGCGCACAGGTCGAACCAGCGTTATAACCTCAAAACGCAGAGTTAATCTCTAAAACAGGCTCAACTGTGCGTTTTCAGCCTTTAAACAGGCCCAACTATGCGTTTTCAGCCTAAAACGTAGAGTTCATCTCTAAAACAGCACGATCTGTGCGTTTTCAGCCTTTAAACAGGCCCAACTCTGTGTTTTCAGCCTAAAACGCAGAGTTTATCTCTAAAACAGCACGACCTGTGCGTTTTCAGCCTTTAAACAGGCCCAACTGTGCGTTTTCAGGCCTAACTCTGCGTTTCAGGTCCAGAAACGCACAGTTCGGGCCCAGAACGCTATTTTCAGCGTTTTGACTCGTTCAAAGCACTAACAGAACGGTTTCAAAACCGTTTTCCCCACGATTTGGGGAGCTGTTTAAGAGGGGGGCAGTTACACCCCACTCAGCCCATTGAGGAGCTAATTAAGGGGGCAGTTACCACCCCTAAATCCCCTATAAATAGTGGGAAACTCAACTGAGTTCGGATCCTTCTTTTTTGGGAAACAAAGAAGAGATCTTTGGCTGACCTTTTGGGGAAATTCTGGGAGCTTTCGGCAGCAACAAAATCCTTGGAGCATTCCCTTGGCTTATAACCGACTTTCGGTTCAAATCAACTCTTTTTCAAGAGTTCAAACTCGTCCAGAGTTATCAACTCGATCAGAGTTCAAAACTTGCTCTGCAAGTTCTTCTAAAACTCGTTCAGAGTTATCAACTCATTAAGAGTTATTTTCAAACTTGCCACGCAAGTTCTCCACAGCGTCAAATCGTGAGGAGAAAATCATGTTCCAGTGAATCAAGACGTTCGGATCGTCAACGAGAAGCAAACTCGACGCGAGCATTCGAGGGAGGCATCCCATCGCCACCGTGAAGAACCCAGAATTAAACAAAAGGGAGAATCAAATTCATTCTCCTCTCTTTTGTAATCGGAATCCAAATTGTAATTGATTTTGAGAGGAATACAAGTCAATTTTTCTTTCATTGTCTTTCTACTGCAAATTTTCCAACAAACACCCAGATTTGTCTAAGTTTAAGATCACCATGGCGGATCGCCTCGGTCCTTCGGCTGACGATCGAGGTAAAGCCCCAGTTAAAGAACCGTCAGATCCTGTAAATAAACCCGTAGTGGTTTCATATACAGGGGGTCGTAAACACCCTCCTGTCAGAACTGTAAAAATCCGGAACGAGAGAATATCAGTCCACTCTCGTTTAGGACCTATGAAAACCCCACTCCCGCAAAGGGGTTGATTTAAAAATTCAACTTTGGATCGCCCAGAGGCGACGACCAGTCGTCCTGTGCATGTTAACAAAGTTCAAAGGCAAAAGATAGGTTGCTCGAATCACAATAATGATGAGCTATACTATCAGAAAGTTAACTCAAGAAAGAGGGTTGTCAGAGAAAACGAGTCTCATTGCGCTTGTGAGAGACTCATTAAAGCAGTGTTGACAGAATACGGATGCTCTAAGAATAATTCAACAAGAGTCTCCGTATTTCAAAGATTGTCCAATGAAGCGTCAAGACCCAAAACAAGACGTTTCAACAAAAAGAAACCTGTAATCCGACAAGATGAGTTCCCTGAGGTCACTATCAACATGACCAATAAAGGAAAGCAAAAGTCAGTTAACTACGATCCTGATTTCTCTCCGGGAGGGAGAGTTGAGCGGGGCCTTTCTCAAAGAATGTCGTGGTTACAAAGAAGAGCCAACCTACGTCGAGATTACAAGAGAATGCACGAGGGGCTCTCTTCAGATGAAGAAATGTTGGATACTTGTTCCGTCATTACATCAGACGATACCGCGTCCAGTGTTGGGCAAGTCAGAGAATCATTTGTAATCACGCCGGATCAACTGGCTCATATCCTGCAGGAGGCTTTGGCTAAACAACGCGAAGAAATTAGAGCTGAGTTCAAAACCGAAATGGAGTTGACTATGCAGCAGATGCGAGACTTGCAGGTTCAGCAACACCAACCGGAGTCGAGCCAGAAAGCGGAATCCAGTCGGCGTAATGAAGAGGATGAGACGATATTTGAAGATCCTCCTCCAGATAAAGACAACTCCGGAAGCGGTCCGACCAAGTCATCCACTCAACCTCCACAGATCTACTTGAAGAAAAGCGAGGAAGAGGACAAGAAGATGCATGATCTCGAGAGCAAAGTCAACGCTCTAATGATGGCTCAAGAAGTGAAGAAAACGGGCATTCCATACCCGTACCCGAGGGAATGGGACCTGATTCCTTATCCCCAGAAATTTAATTTGATTAACTTTACTCCTTTTGATGGCAGGGGTTCACCAACTCAGCACTTGATCTATTTCAAGTCGCATCTCGGCGCAATATCCGGGAATGAAGCCCTGGTGGTCCGGTCATTCGTAGGAACCCTTCGTGGGCCTGCCTTCGATTGGTACCGATGTCTTAAGCCCGGGAGTATCACTAGCTGGGAGGATATGGAAGAATTATTCCTCACCAATTTCTTCGACGACGACACAGAGGTCTCAATTGGCACGTTGTTGGATGAGAAGCAGAAAGATGGGGAATCGGTCGATGTCTTTGTCAAACGATTCCGGGACAAAGCGGTGAACTGCAGAGATCCACTCACAGAGGAATTTATCCTGCAAACATGTCATAATAACCTATCCTTGGATGTATTAGAGGTCATGGGGGTTGTGCCCTCTAAAACTTGGAAGGAGTTGAAAGTGAGAGGTGAACAGGCTGAACGCTTTCTCAAGAGAAAGAACTTGGAGAGAGGTCTGCCACCAGCTAATAATCAAAAGCAGAACTTTAATCCTCGAGGCAGAGGAAGAGGGTCCACGGCAGCTGTGGATGCACATCAAACGTCACAACAGCCGCCGCAACAACAACCGCAGCAGTCATCCTTCCAGTTGACACCAAATCAGAATCAACAGCCTCTGAGACAACCCAAGACTTCGGAGCCCAGATTCCCGAAGGAATACTCTTTCAAAGATGATGAAGTTCCAGTCATCTTTAAATACTTGTTGGAGAATAACAAGATCAAGCTTCCACCGGTCACAAACCAAGAAGAAGCAATGAAGACCAATGACCCAAAGTATTGTGCCTATCACAGGAGGGTCCACCATCCCACTAAGATGTGTTATGTCTTAAAGGACAAAATACAAACCTTAATTGATGTTGGTATTGTGACGCCGAAGCCAAAGGAGAAGAAAGTAGGCGCAAACGCGGTCTCAATTAGCTTCGGATCGGTTCCTTTGTCCTGGTTTCAAGCAGAGCCAGTATCAAAGGTCAAAGTGCAAACCATCAACGATGACCCTCATGGACAGCGCCAGAAGGGGCTCGTATCTCACACAGCCCCCAACGGCGAAATCCTTTGGGTTCATCCGGATTTGCTCGAAGATGAACAGTGGACAACATCCACATCAAAGAAGAAATCAAAGGGCAAGGGAAAAGAGAAATCCTGTTATGGAGCCTCGGCGATTCCCGAGAAGAACGATGAAGAGATAGCAGCTTTATCACTTTTTGATGGAGAACAAGAAGTTTTCGCTACAAGAAGTGGGAATGAGTACCATTATAAATATCCTGAGACTTCTAACCCAAATGCTACAACTCTGAAGGAGCTGGGGATCGTTACAACTCCTCCAGTAGCTGCTGAAAAGCCGCAACAACCGGCTAAGCAAAAAGAGAAAGAACCCCAACATAAAGAGGTTCAAATTCCGAAGCAGTCTCGTTTCAGCCGACCGATTGGACGAGATAAACCGGAAAGCTCGAACGCACCATATCGTTTCGACGTTATGGCTCAGCTGGCCAATATCCCAGCAAGGATTACGTTATACGAGTTGTTGCGTCTCTCAAAAGAAACCAAAAAAGCTTTACAAGAAGCTTTGGCTGATTCTGAGGTATTCCTCACTCAGGTCAAGCCAACTCCTGAAGAGCCAGAGTCATCAGTGCAGCATTGCAATCTGGCAGCCACGAAATTTCCTTGCATCGCTTTCACAAAAGAAGATATGCAAGTCAAGAATTCAAAGCATGATAGACCGTTATATTTTACTAGATATATCGGTTTGAGCGTAGTCAACCGGATTCAAGTCGATCCGGGTTCCGCTGTTAGCATCATGCCACTTCGGTTGATGTACCACCTCGGAATCCCCGCCAGCAAGTTAGCCTCCACAGGAACGGTTATCTATGGGTTCAATACTAGCGGGTCAAGACCGTTAGGAAAAATCCGAGTGAAATGTCAACTCGGAGATTTGAAGTCTGAAGTCACCTGCTATGTGATCGATGCGGAGACTTCTTATAATTTACTGTTGGGTCGTCCATGGATCCACGGTAATCTTATAGTTCCCTCCACCCTCCATCAGTGTTTGAAGTATGTCGACACTAATGAGGAGGTCAAGACGGTGGTCGCGGATAAGCAACCATTCAAGGGGTTAGAAAATTACTTTACTGACTCCCTTCTTTATGGTGCTGAGTCCGATACTGAACCATCGGCCCATGGCACGGACAGCGGAGAAGAAGCTGATACCGAAGCCGGGCTCGATTATAGTGAAGGTCTTGTACTAAATGACATTGAACCTCTTGTAATCGATCTTGACGGTGATGAATCGTCGGACGAAAGTTGTAACTGGCAACTTGCCGATGAAATAATAAAGAATGATTTAGAGTATTCGCCTTGTCTTGATAATGTAATGCAGGAATTGTATGACGATCCTAGTCTACACATGCCGCTTCGCTCGTCTTGCACGACGATAAAATATCTTCAAAATCCAGTCGGAACAACTGTGATTCTACCCGCAAAGACAGGGAGTGAAAAAATAATAATCTTTGGAAAAGGGAATCCATCCCCAACCCCTGATCTTTTCTTGGACACCGATTCAGATGAAGAAAAACCCGGGCGACATTTCTCTTCGACGTATTCGCTTGGAGTTACGAAGATATGCCGGGATTAGATCCAGAGGTAGCAATGCACAGCCTTAATATTAAACCGGATGTTAAACCCGTCAAACAACAACAGAGACGGTTTCGTCCGCAAATTATGGAGGCAATAGAAGCTGAAGTCAAGAAGTTGATTGATTCGGGTTTTGTTAGAGAAGAACAACATCCTGAATGGTTGGCCAATATTGTTCCAGTCCTTAAAAAGAACGGAAAAATCAGAATCTGTATCGACTTCATAGATTTGAATATGGCCTGCCCCAAAGACGACTTTCCTCTACCGATTACGGACGTCATCATTGACAACACATGCGGGTTTGAAAGAATGTCATTCATGGACGGATTTTCTGGGTATAATCAAATCAAGATGCACCCGGATGATGAAAAGCATACGGCATTCAGAACACCCCTGGGTGTATTTTGTTACACTGTTATGCCATTTGGTTTGAAGAATGCCGGTGCTACATACCAACGAGCGATGACGAAGATCTTTCAAGAGCACTTCCGGAAGACCGTTGAATGCTACGTTGATGACCTGGTCGTTAAGAGTCGTGATAAAAACAACCACATTAACGATCTGAAGACAATGTTCGAGCTTATGAGAACTCATCAGCTGAAGATGAACCCGACTAAATCCTTCCTTGGAATGTCGAGCGGTAAATTTCTTGGATTCGTCTAAATCCTTCCTTGGAATGTCGAGCGGTAAATTTCTTGGATTCGTCGTCACCACAAAAGGTATTCATATCGATCCTAATAAAGTGAAGGCGATACATGAATTACAACCACCGAGGAATCTTAAAGAACTCAGGGGGTTGCAAGGTCGATTGGCATATATCCGTCGGTTTACATCAAATCTGTCTGGAAAATATCAACCGTTCTCTAAACTCGCAAAGAAAGGCGTGTCATTCGTTTGAGATGAAGCATGCCAAAAGGCATTCGACGATATTAAGAAATATCTGGCGAATCCACCTATTCTCATTGCACCGAAATCAGGCAAACCATTTTTGATTTATGTCAAAGCGACGAGCCATTCGTTAAGTGCATTACTCGCACAAGACGACGATAACGGTCACGAACAAGCTGTGTATTATCTGAGTCGTACATAATGATTGAGAAGGAATGCCTCGCCTTGGTATTCGCGATTCAGAAAATGCGACATTATTTGGTTGGACAGACAATCTATGTCATTTCCAACATAAATCCCATCCGAGTATTCATGACCCAACCGGCCTCTATGAATTGGCGTTTAGCCAAATGGGTTTTACTCTTATCGCGATATGACTTGTACTTCAAGCAACAAAAATCAGTTAAAGGACGAGCTATTTGCGATCTTCTGGCGGAAAACCCTACGAAGGATGTAGTCGAATTGTACGACGATTTGCCAGATGAAACTCACGAAGTTAATACCACCTCACATCAACAAGTGTGGCAATTGTACTTCGATGGGGCTTCTCGATCAACCAATGTAGCGAGCGCACCCGGATGTTCTAAAATCTCCTCAGGAGTGGGGGTCGTTTTAGTTTCCCCGGAAAAGCATGTCTTACCTATAGCATACTCGTTGACTGAACCATGCTCTAATAACGTAGCCGAGTACAATGCACTGATAATTGGACTCAATTTTGCCAAAGAGCTGGGGGTTGAATACCTTGAAGCTTTTGGAGATTCTCAACTGGTAGTTAATCAGATTCGAGGAGAATATGAAGTCAGAAATCAAGACCTGATTCTATACCACCAGGTGGCCATTGAGGTGGCAAGCTCGTTTGAAGAATTTTTCATCGAGTACGTTCCGCGTCTCCAAAATACATACGCAGACGCATTGGCGGCATTGTCGGTATCTCTGGCTCAGCCTCCCGAGATAGAACAATTAATTACAATGAGAACTCATCAACTTATCGTCCCTATCTACGATTCGGTTGCCAAAGAAGCATATTCAACAGGAGTTGAACCTGAAGTTCGAGATTGGCGCTTCCCTATTATTGATTATGTCTTACACGGTATCTTACCGGAAGACGTAAAAGAAATAGATTCGATTCGGTGGAGAGCACCGAGATTTTACTACAATGCTGAATTACAAATGTTGTACCAACGGTCATACAACAGTCTATTACTCCGTTGTTTATCCAGCAAAGAAGCGGAACAAGCACTCAAAGAGGCGCATGAGGGGACGTGCGGTGCACATCAACCCGGTCCGAAACTCTGTGACCGACTTAGGAGAATTGGATATTATTGGCCGACTATGGTAAAGGATGCGGTTGACTACGCCCGACGATGTCAAGCGTGTCAATTACATGCAAATTATATGCACATACCTCCTGAACATCTACATCCTTCGGCGACATCGTGGCCGTTCGAGACATGGGGAATGGACATTGTAGGTCCTATTTTTCCGCCTTCGGTTAAAGGGGATCGTTTTATTTTGGCAATCACCGATTATTTCTCGAAATGGGCAGAAATGGGCAGAAGCAGTTCCACTCCGAGAGGTGAAGACGAGTGATGTGATCAAATTTATCAAACACCATATCATATATCGATACGGTGTTCCGAGGCGAATAGTGCACGATAATGGACCTCAATTCGTCAGCAACGCGTTTATCAAGTTCTGCAGTAAATTCGGAATTAAAGACGTTTCATCGACTGCTTATAATCCTACAACTAACGGATTGGCCGAAGCATTTAACAAGACTATCATCAAAATTCTGGCAAAATTGGTGAAAACCAATAAACGAGATTGGGATGACAAACTAGGCGAAGCTCTCTGGGCTTATCGTACGACCGTCCGCACGCCTACCGGAGCCACCCCGTATGCTTTAACATATGGGTGTGAAGCCGTCCTTCCATTAGAAATACAGATTCCTTCTCTCCGCATCGCTCTCGTAATGGGAACTATCATCAAAATCCTGGCAAAATTGGTGAAAACCAATAAGCGAGATTGGGATGACAAACTCGGCGAAGCTCTCTGGGCTTATCGTACGACCGTCCGCACGCCTACCGGAGCCACCCCGTATGCTTTAACGTATGGGTGTGAAGCCGTTCTTCCATTGGAAGTGCAGATTCCTTCTCTCCGTATCGCTCTCGTAACGGGAATGACGACGGAAGAATATCATCAGAAACGTCTCGAGGAATTAGAGATGTTAGATGAGAAACGCTTGGAAGCTCAACAACAAATCGAGTTTTATCAAGCTAGAATTTCTCGGGCTTTCGATAAAAAGGTCCGACGACGAAGCTTTAAAGAAGGAGATCTAGTTCTCGCCGTTCGAAGACCTATGATTCTCACTTCTAAGAAGAAAGGCAAATTTGAACCTAAATGGGAAGGACCGTTTGTGATAGAAACAGTCTATTCGAACGGTGCATATCGCCTGGTTACCCAAGATGGCAACAAATTGATGATGCCAATAAATGGGAAGTTCCTGAAAAAATATTATCCGTAATATATTCAGGATAACCTGTGTAAAGCGGGAAGTTCCTAGAGAATCCTATATAGGATATTTCAGGATAACCCGAGATCAGTTCACTGTTTTAAATGAGAAACTGATCATTCGAATAATTCATTGTCTGATTATCATGAAGTTCTTTTACAATTTTTGTTGAGATGAGATTTAAATCTGTGAACAGTTAATCTCCCCTCGCAAAATCCCTCACCGATCAAATCGATCGACGAGAAGTCCACTGGAATCCATCATGGATTAAAACCATTCAAACCCCCATTGTGTTTAAGCCTTTAACGCTCCCCACTGTTGAAGTCTTGACACAACATCCAAAATTTCATGCAGCTGATTCACAGCAATTATCAAACCCCTTCGTGTTAAGTTCCTATAGCTTGACACCAAAAATTCTCATCAGGTTTTGTGTACAAGTTAACATTCCCATCGTTATTTGTGCATCACTCCCACCCATCCACTTGGTCAAACCTTACTACAGTTAGGACCACAACCAAAATCTCCTTTCGATTCATTTTGTGAACGAAAGGTCCACTTTTGAATTGAGTAATCAAACCTTATGACAGTTAGGATTATTCAAACCAACCCAGATTCTCTAAGTGGAGATTCCACTTTGAGTTTCCTTTTCACCAGGAGATAGAATATAAAATTCTTCCTCTTCGATTCTGGGTTCATCTTTACCAACAAACAAGAGACCAGGAGATAGAATATAAAATTCTTCCTCTCCGATTCTGGGTTCATCTCTACCAACAAACAAGAGACCAGGAGATAGAATATAAAATTCTTCCTCTCCGATTCCGGGTTTATCTCTACCAACAAACAAGAGGCCAGGAGATAGAATATAAAATTCTTCCTCTCCATCATCGGGTTCATCTCTACCAACAAACAAGAGACCAGGAGATAGAATATAAAATTCTTCCTCTCCAATTCTGGGTTTATCTCTACCAACAAACAAGAGACCAGGAGATAGAATATAAAATTCTTCCTCTCCAATTCTGGGTTTATCTCTACCAACAAACAAGAGACCAGGAGATAGAATATAAAATTCTTCCTCTCCAACATCGGGTTCATCTCTACCAACAAACAAGAGACCAGAATACTCCAATAGGTATACGAGTCTAAACTATTTCCCTAATCTCAACAGGAAGTTTCTGGAGAATATTAGCATATCAAATCCGTTGATGGCTGAGGATTTGTCAAAAATCCTATAAGTATTATGGTTATTTATTCTAAAACAAGAATGAGTAATCATAATAAAACCTCAATGAGCAAAAGGATTCAATATATTGACCAAAAGTGTTCAAACAAAACTATAAAAAAATATATGTTCTCCAATTACAAAAGTTTGTAGTGACTAATCTAATTTTCAAGTTTTGAAAGCTCTAATGCATAAGCCTGTTCAAGCTTAGCCACCAATTTAATTTTGAAGGCTTCTTCGTCAACACTGTGAAGCGCGGCGACCTCTTGTTCCTTTTCAGCAAGTATTTTATCTTGAAGGTTCAGCTGTTGTAACAGGTTTCCTTCAACCTGAATTTATTGCGTCAACTCGGACTCCAAGACCTCATGAGCATCCTTGGCCATTGCAAGTTCCTCTTCTAAGCGAGCTTTAACCTTGGCTTGTGTTCTTTTGCCAACACTCACCCTAAGTTGATCACTTCGGACTCTTAGCTTTTGAAGTTCGAGGTTAGCTGATTTTTGGGAATCATGCCACGCTTGCAACTCGGATTCCATGCGGGAAGCGATATAGGAGGGTATGCCTTTGGTACGAAGAGCTTGTAGAAGTTCAACGTGTCGCTTCAAATCAACCAAATAAGTGTTGATTGAATCGGCTAACTCATTATACCATTCCTCTCTGAATCCTGATATAAAACGGTCAAGAGATTTTTTATAATTCTCAAAATATGATCCTTTGAAAAGAATACGATCCACCATAGAGTTCAAAAAGGAGATGAAGCCTTGGAGATTAGAACAGATGACAGCCTTATCCGGATCGTCGTCGACCAACAAAGCTTGGATCTAATTTGATAGTGATGAGGGAACTGCAATGAGGGCAAATAGGTCAGTACAGAACATATGTATGCATACAAGACAACAAGCGGAAGCATACCAAGTTCGACGGAAGAACCCTCAGTATGACTTGGTTCACCCAAGGGTGGTAGTCCGGCCTCCTGAGCAGCCAAAGTCGGTTCGGGAATAGCAGCTTTTGACGCACTAACTACGTCAGAAGATTTTTCAATCTCAACCTCAGAGAACTTTGGGTCTAAATTGAGAGGCTCCTTGGGAGAATATTCTGCAAACAAAAGAGTCATAATAAGTATAATGGAACGATAATCCGAGATTTGAAACAAGTTATGGGTAAAACTTACCAGCTCTGGACACCACATTGGTTGATGTACCAACTTCTTCAGTTGGTCTCGCTTTTGTTGCAACTGGGCTAATTTGAGGAGTGACGGTGACTTCTATCATCATGGGGTCTATAGGAGTAGAAGGTTGAGATTCAAGAACTGATGATTGCAAATCAACCTCAGTTCCTGCCCATGGCACGAGTTCACTACCCTACGGTCGATCAGACATTCCAGTGATTATGGTAGTATCAGCTCCAGCAGCTGGTCCTATAATTCAAACACTTATATGATTAATCAAGTTTAAACATATATGTATGTATGTATGGAGTTCACAGAAACTCCAACGTTGGATTCTGTGGCCGCACCAGGAGTTTTCCCCGATAATAAATCAGAGATATACTGATGGTCACCTTCAGAGAGATCGAAATCGAGGTGATGCTCATTGAATTCCTCGACCTCTGTTGCATGTGTGGCCTCTCCTCCAACAGATTCTTTCATTATGGCATCTACAGAACGTGTTGAATCGTAAATGACACATAAATTTAAACGAATTTGCTCAAGACAAAGATTAATTTTACCTTCGTTGGTCGGGACAGATTCAAGAGCTCCACTACTTGTACCCGCTTCTTTTAGTTTGACTAAAAGGAGACAAAGCGCACTGGTCATTAAAGGAGGCACACGGTCTGACTCATTCATTTCTCGGATTTCTCTTCCGAGGGGAGAAAGATCAGTCCCTGTATCCGCAGCCGATGGATCAATGTCAGGAGTTGGTGAAACATCAGCTGGTCCTTCTTTCATAGCATCCTGCATTTGCTGGACGAAGCTGGTCTCCTCAGTCTCCATACCTCCGGGAGAAGCAGCATCAGTTGGCAACTCTCCTTCTTCTCGACCCCCTACAGAAGTTGAGCATGAAATAAGTTTGAGCGTTAAGAAATGTAAAAGCGATAAAAAACAAATAGTTACCTTGTTCATCAGAAGAAACACTACGACCAGACGTCTCTTCTAGAGCAGGAAGATGAACGCGTGGCTTAGAGACAGCTTTCTTCTGTCTCTTCAGTGGACGTGCTTCAGAACCTTCATGGCGATATTTGGTGCGCAGTTCAACTCTGGGGGAAGCTTGGGTCTGAGCTTGAGTGGAAGATTGAGATCTTTGCCTACGAGTAAGAGGCACTGTATCCTCTTCATCCTCTTCGTCTCCACTGAGAACGTCTACCGTCATCCGATTAGGATAGGTCATGACGACTCTCTCTCTCCGTTTTCTCGGAGCAGCTTGTGGTTGGGCCGGAGCGACGGAAGGTCTTACAAGTCCCCTTTCAAAGAAAGAATCAGGGAGACCAGCTCTTTCATCAGAACTCGAGCCAGTCTCACCCGCCTCTTCAGAAGTCTCCGTTTCCTCACTATCAAATTCCTCTTCACTACCAGTTGGAAGAACCGATTCCTTTCCTTTTCTCGAGGATTCAGCAGCCTCTTTTCCTCGAGTCGACACCATAGCCTCATGAGTCGCCTCTGTCGCTTGCTGCGGAGCTGCCTCTTCCTCTAAGTTCGATACTCTCCCACGTCGAGTGAAGATATTAGCAGCAATCAACCACTTACAAAAGAGGAAGGTCATCCGTAGAGGCGGCGTCTCTAAAGGGAGATCGAATTCAACATTTGTGCAGCCGGCAATACTCCAAAACCAAGCTCTCACCCCATCAATAAGTCCACCTCGAAAGCTAAGGTGACGATTCGGGTTGCCGATATAAATTTGGTCATAGCCGAATTGACGGGCAAATCGACATGGAAGATAGGGCTCAATGTGGCAAACGTCCCTTACCCTGAACAACAGATATCCAGGTCGGATATTCATCAGCCATCTGAAACATCCGACATCTAGAACAGTACGGTTCTGCCTCGGGTCTTCAGCATCCAATAAAGTTGTGTTGTAAGTGCCGGAGAACCGAGGGAAGCAAGGGGAGAATTCCCAACACTTATGAATTTTGAACTGCCTCGTTATGTCCGGCCATCGATGGTTGATCCATTTGCAACCCTCAAGGGTCTGTAAAAGAGGAAGACTAGGATCCACCGTCTCAGGAGCTTTCATTAAATCTGGCCGGTGCAGAACCAACCATGTCATCAAATAAGTGTAGGGTAATTCTAGTTTTGGAACAGATATACTGGCAGAGGGTTTCTTTTTCTCTTGCGTGAATGCGGAAACTAACTGCCGTAACCCACTGTGAATAGCCGCCACCATAGCAGGAAGCAAGGATAATCTGCGACCTGTGGCTAACTGGACGGCTGGATACAACACTTCCATTGGCATAGCGTCGGATGACTGGTGAGGAACTACACATCTCTTCAACCATATGGCCAGAAAGCCAGCCAGCAGAGTAGTGGGGCGAATCGGAACACCAGCTTGAAACAAATAAGAGCGGAATATACCCCCATGTGAAACGGCAGCGGGACCAGTCTCTTCAGCGGACTGGGCAGTCGAGCGGCCTCGAGAACTTCTGGATCGACGCGGCGACATGATGAGTGGGCAAACTACATTGAAACCCAATAAGAAAATTAGGGTTTCGGGCTCAGAATCAACAAGGATAACACTCAAATACATCACAATATGCGCCCGAAACATTGCATGCAAAGTCACAGTCAAGGAAAATTAAGATTTTTTAAGAAAGAGAGTGAACAAACCTTCAAAATCCGAGTAAAATCTCCACAAACAAAAGCTCCACATGAATCAGAAACGAAGAGAAGGAGAAAAGATAGAGAACTGGTCGAAGCTTGCAGAAAATCGCCCAAGAAATCAACAAAAATCGCCCAAAATCCGACGTAAAAAACCCAGAAAAAACCCTAAGTCGGGGTTTTATAATCCCGACTTCGCCGTGCGGGACAGACTTTACTGTCTCGCACCGCGAGACAGTATTTACTGTCTCGCACCGCGAGACAGCATATACTGTCTCGCACCGCGAGACAGCATATACTGTCTCGCACCACGAGACAGCATTTACTGTCTCGCATCGCGAGACAGTATATACTGTTTCGCACCGCGAGACAGCATTTACTGTCTCGCACCACGAGACAGTATAAGTTGTCTCGTATCACGAGACGGCAATGATTGCTTGGCGATATCATACTGTTTCAATACACATGGATACTCCAATGGGGACACGAGTCTAAACTGTATTCCTACCCTCAACAGGAAGTTTCTGGAGAATATTAATCTGAATATTCTTAAGGATAACCTGACGAACTTTCGAGAGACAAACGAGCATCAATCTGGAAATACCAACTTCAATTCAAGATCTTAACAACGGTCGAGCGATAAACGTAGTGTCGGAGAAGTATTAGCTATTCTACAAAGAACTGAATAGACTAATGGATGAAGAGATCAAGAGCTGAAGCCATGTTACAGATTCTTCTACACGATCTACTCAACCAAGCATTGAAGGGATCGTAAGTAAAATTTATCTTATCCAAAGTATCCCAGACTCTTCTATAAAAGAATACGTCTGGAAATACTTTGGAGGGGGTATCTGTAGGCGTCAAAAAATACTAATAGATATCCCAAACATAAAGAAGATCACTCAAAAAATCACAAGAATTGATCTCATACTGTTTTTGGAAAATCAAGACAGGTATGAACTGTCTCGCCAGTGAGACAGACTTTGCTGTCTCGCCAGCGAGACAGACTTTCCTGTCTCGCCAGCGAGACAGACTTTGCTGTTTCGCCAGTGAGACAGTGTTGAAATGGTCAAAAACCACCTCGATAACTGCCCTACACGTGTCCATTAACTGCCAAGGGACGTGGGAAACATCTTGGGCGAAAATCACGTGAATAACTACCAAAATAACGGAGTTTGAAACGTGGGAAGGCAGTTAAAAATAAAAACTGCCAGAATATTCCACTTCCGAGACAGCATTTACTGTCTCCCGGGCCG
>NW_017972831.1:108977-113018 GCF_001876935.1 Asparagus officinalis | reverse complement strand
CGAGACAGCAAACACTGTCTCGCCCAGCGAGACAGTAAACACTGTCTCACGGCCATAACGTGTTGTTTTGTTTGAGTTTTGTGCAGTTATTACCCCAGAGGCTATAAATACCCCCCTAGGGTCATTTCTGACGGAGATCGAGCATATTTTCGAGCAATCCAGAGCAGAGAGAGCAGATTTGAGTTTTCGTGCAACTCCTTGAAATTGAGCTTTGACTTGATTTTAAAAAGAACGACTATCTTACTTTGATAAGATATCGTTTCAAGTTCTCACTTTAATAAACGAAGGAAGAATCATAAGCCCCCTTCACGATCTGTTTCCCGGCACAGGCAAAGTCCCACAACAACAAGAATCGATAAACGATTTTTGTGTTATTTTCCAAGAGAGTTGTAATTTGCTTATTTTTCGTTGTAATTCGCTGTAAACAAATTAAGTTTCAATGGAATCTACAATGAAAACAACTTTCGACGAAAACAATGAGGAGCAACAGCGAGTATTAGATGCACCAGAGATTGAGCTTCAGGAGGACTTGACTACTATTGAGATTCCGGTTTGTATACTTTCCAGAGAGGACAAGAGGCTCAGGAATAAGGTGATTCCCTTGGTGAAAGTTCAGTGGAACCGAGGAGGCATTGAGGAGATTTCTTGGGAGCGCGAAGGTGAAAGTTCAGTGGAACCGAGGAGGCATTGAGGAGATTTCTTGGGAGCGCGAAGAGGACATGCATCGCGACTACCCACACTTGGTTGAGCAGGTAAATTAATTCTTATTATGTTATATATCTTACTTTATGTTTATATCTTTGGTTATGTTTACATTTAACACTAGAATGAAGATATTTTCGCTTAATTTTTAATCTTTTGGAACACATGGTATATGTATGGGGGGGTTCCTTATTTGGATTTTTCACCCGATGTACTAGTTCCACTAGATTAGGATTTGAGCGAGAATATTATCATTTTAGATCGTTAAGTATAAATATCTCTATATGTCATCTAGAAATTCATATTTCGAGATGCGTATGATTTCCGAATTTCGAGGACGAAATTCTTTTAAGGGGGGAAGAATGTAAAACCCCGAAATTTTATAATGAAAATGTGTGAATCGATAGTAATAAAATTTTTCTTTTGTGATAAATAATCATATATATATAAGATGTATGTGTTTATCAGTGTTTGGGAACCCAACAGGTATTTATAAGTGAGGGAAATCAGAAGAATAGGCCAACAGTCAACAGGAACACTCTTCCTGTTGTGCGGTCGACCGATGCGGTCGACCGCGGTGGTCGACCGCACAGCGGTCAGAGTGTTTTCTCTAGTTCGGGTCCAAGCGGGTTTCGGGTCCAGTTTGTGAGTTGGTATATATGCTAATGTATCCGAGAGAGCCCCTTTTCAGATCTGAAATCAAAACCCTAGCCCCCCTCTCTTCCCTAAAACCCTTAGCAGTATAAGTTTATACTTTGTGTGTTGATACGTAGAGCTGAAACTATATACACACATTGCTTTTGTTTTCGTTGTTTTCGTTTTCAAGTATAAATCGTATAAATATGAAACTAATAGTTATATACATATACATATATACTGGTTTCCTATTTATCAATTTTGTTTTGAAATAGCGTGTTTAGCCATATAAATATGAAACAAATAGATATAGTTATATTTACACAAATTGTTTCATGTTTATACATGCTTACAATGATTTCATCAATATCAAGCTTTAACAATTCAATGAAATCATGTTTTTTATTTTTCAGAATTCATG
Organism: Asparagus officinalis; assembly: GCF_001876935.1. Lineage (NCBI taxonomy): Eukaryota > Viridiplantae > Streptophyta > Magnoliopsida > Asparagales > Asparagaceae > Asparagus > Asparagus officinalis. The sequence goes on along the minus strand of NW_017972831.1, from coordinate 111,259 downwards.
TTTTTGTAAATTTGCAAGATAATATGTTTATGGATTAAAGACTTGTTTATACTATTGTGTATCTTTTATTTAGTCTATAAATCCATACAAGAGGTTTCAAAACTTTGTTTATGTAAAAATATCAAAAACAAGTATTTTGACATTTCGTATTTTGACCTAGTTTGCAAAATGACAAGTTTTCATAATTGGGAAGTGAAATTTGAAAAATTATTCTTGTAACATATTCATTATCTTGTTTATAAGCATTTCTCAAAGTTTTACATTTTTTGGAATATATTTGATATTTTTAAACAAAGTTTAAAGTTGGAATTTACTGTGTAAATCAAGCCGTGTGCATAATTGAGTCGACCCATGAACAGTGACGAGCAAACTCATGAAGTCTTGTGCAGTTAGCATTTTAGTCTGATGAGTTGACCCCTGAAGTCATGAGTCAACCCATACAGTCATGAGTCGACTCATGACCTGGATGAGTCGACCCATCAAGTGACCGTTGTATAGTAACGACTATTTTCTAGTTTTGCTAGTTTTTTTATTTTTTATGGGGTTTTGTTGGTTTCTTGGGTTGTTATCTTCTACCCTATGTATACTCCATTGCCTTAATTATTCCTAACTACTAAGAAAAGTTTTAAACAAATTTACAAGGGGTTTTAAAGTTTGTTTAGTGTGTTTACAAGTTTTGTTTGTGAAGAGATTTTCACAAGTGGAAGAAGAGATCAACTTTGGTGTTTGAGCTTAAATCTCTCCTCTCTCTTACTCTTGTCATCTTAGAGAAGTTTCACTAAACTAAATTCTAGCTTTACATATTTATATTTGTTATTTATCTTTTCACTAAGCTAGATTTACGATTGAGTTTGGTTTTGTTATTGTTTATTGTTTCACACACAACCATTGAGCTTATAGTATTATCACACAATGTGTAATTTAGGTTGTGAGTGTGATTGAGTGAGCTTACACTTAGTTCTCATCTTGTATTAGAGAACAAACCATTTGTTATTATGCTTATTGTGAGATACACTTTGTAATACACTTGTACACCGAGAGGAGTGTGTGGTGAGAGACGGGGTCGATTCCAAGAGGAGTGACATTGGTAGTAAAGCCTAGGGAGAGGTTGTAAATCTGATCATTTGAGGAAGGCGACACGGGCTAGGCCAACACTTAGAGGGTATAGAGTGTGATTGCAAGAGTGTGAGTTATGAAAGTTTTCCGTGAGCTAGAAAACCGTTGTGATAGTGGTTTATCCCCGGGAGTGAACAACGGAGACGTAGGTCGGAAAGACCGAACTTCGTGATCATCTTTGTGTGTTTGTGTTGATCATTTGCATTTGAGTTTATGTTTATATCGCCCTTTGTTTATAGTGCATATTCTTGCTCATAATTAGTTTATATCATACTTGCAAGAATAAATTGTTAATAAGTTTTAAATTAGCATTAAATCGAATCAGATTAGCATATTACCATATTCACCCCCTCTAGAGTAATTTTATTTGGTATCAGAGCAATTTCACTAATACGTTTGGTAAATTTAGTAAATTATAATCCATTTTCACTAGTATAATGTTTGGCAAATAAGTGGATTGTAATTCATCATTATTATTAAAATAACCAAAAAGAACATTGGGTTGATGTCGTGTTAGTTTATGAGGTATCTGATTCTGTGAAACCGTAAGGGGTATAATTATCTTTTACTTTGTTAAACCTCATGCTTTATACTACATAAAAAAGTAAGTTAAAGCATGTTGCCTTTTTTTTATAATTTATAAGCCAAAATAAACCATTTGTCAAACATCTCAAAAAAGGCTTACAAGTCACTTTGACTATTTTCCAGACATACCCCTTTGTATACGTGGGGCTAAAAAGGAGAGGCACTTGAATTAGTAGCCCATTTTCAAGTCCCCATGTTTACGCTCATATATGTAATCCGTAATACACAGGCTCTCTGAAAAGTCTTGATCCCCTTATTTACCGCGTGGGGGACCCTAAGCTATAAGGGGAGCACAAAAAATACACAAATTGCATCTATATTTTATATCTCAATTGGGCTCGCACTAGTAGAAAAACGATCAATTTAGATGGAACAACCTAGACGGAAAAAATTTCCGTCTAGGTTGAATCAAACTAGACGAAAATTTTTTGTCTAGGTTGATCCGTCTAGTTTGGGTCAAACTAGACGGAAAGTTCTGTCTAGTTTGACAAACGAGACGGAAAAGTCTGACGAAATTCCGTCTAGGTTGCCTAGGGAAACTTTTACTGCTGCCAGCCCCCTTCTCTCAATTACTCTTCCCC
>NW_017972831.1:43471-108952 GCF_001876935.1 Asparagus officinalis | reverse complement strand
CCCGGCGACATCCTACCTTCGCCTCTCCCTCCCCGCCTCAGGCAGCCCCACCCCCTTCCTCCCCCCTGATCTCGGGCTAGTACCACTTCACCCTTCCCCTTGCCACCTCGGGCAGCGCCCCACCGCCACGCGCAACGAATGGTGCGCCCGGACGAATCCCTCCCCCTCTCGCCGCTCTCACGGCCTCCCACGACCTCACCGCCTCCGAGCCCGGGCCCTTTACCCGTCCTCCCCCCTCCTTGGCAGTGCCCTTCGCCCTACCCTATTGGCCTTCTTGTTTTTATGATGCTTAACAAACAATTTACTACTAATATTGTTTGTCTAGTGTTTATGCTTATCTATTTATTATAGACAAATAATATATTGGAGGATGGATGGAATTGAGCATTCATGATCATATCAAATGGAGGTTGGCGAAATTATGGAGTGAAGCCTATGCAATTCAAATTGAAGATCCAAGTTCTAGTTCATACGCAAGTGTACCAAGTTGAGCTACATCGAAGATCTATCAAGCTTAGGTATACTTAGTTTAGGTTTTATATTATGTGTGTTAGTACTTTAAGCTCAATCATATATACACACACATATTTAGTTTTTATATATATAGTTATATATATATATATAAGTTTTGGTTTATGGACTTAACAATCATTGTATATATATTTCATTAAGTCTATAAAATTATTTCATAGGGTTTTAAAACATTGTTTATGTTAAAACATTAAATTTTATGTATATCACATTTTTATGTTTTGGACACACTTGCAAAATACATAAGTTTTCACAAATAGGAAATTCAATTTGAGAAATTCTTTTTCTAACATATTCAATTTCATGTTTATAAATATTTTCCAAAGTTTTATCAATTTTGGAATTAATTTGTTATGATTATTTGAATTTACAAAATCAAGTTTTTAATAAGCTCATGTTCGTGCACATGTTCGTGCATGTTTTTGCAAAACAGATACGTTTTCATAATTGGGAAATGCGATTTGAAAAATTTATTTGTTTACATGTTTATATTCATATATACAAACATTTCTCCAAGTTTTACTAATTTTGGAGTTGTTTTGTTATTTTCAATTGAATTTACAAAATCAAGTTTTCAACAGTTTTTTAGAAACTGTATATCTGTGTTTAAATAGTTATTTCTCTCAACTGGGAAATGATATTTCATAAATTCTTTCTCTAACATGTTTATCTACATGTCTAAAAACTTCTCTCAAAATTACATGATTTTTGGAGTTGATTTACTATTTTTAATTGATTTTACAAAGTCAGATACACAAAATTCCAGAATCTGTCCAAATCAGAAACTGTCCGTGAACAGTGCGGTCGACCTCTACAGTCGACCGTACTACAATGTGATCGACTGCCACGGTCGACCGTATGTAGTCCAGAGAGTAGTTTTGTAGTTTTATTTCTTGAGGTCGACCGCCACGGTCGACCGCCGAAGTTACCGTTGCACAGTAACGGTAACTTGCTGATTTTTGTTTTTTAGTGGGTTTTTGGGTTTTTTTGGGTTGTTTTCTTCTTCCTTATATATACCCCTTTGCCATAACTATTTTCAATAACCAAGAGATGTTTTAAACAAGTTTTTACAAGGTTTTAAGTTTGTTTACAAAATTGGGTTTGTGAAGATTGTTTCACAAGAAGAGGAGATCAACTTGGGTTTGAGCTTTCAATTTCACATCTCCGTCTCTCTTGTTCTAGAGAAGTTTTTCTAAACTCAATTCTAGCTTTGTATTTATATTTGTCATTGATTATTATCTTCACTACGCTAGATTTATATTGAGTTTACATTTGATTTTGTTGTTTCTCGTTGTTTGCACACACAACCATTGAGCTTTAGTATTTTACACATATTATATATTTGGGTTGTGGGGAGTGTATCATTGAGAGTGAGCTACATTATGTTCTCATTTATTATAGAGAACAAAACATTGTATTTGAACTTATATTGTGAGTATCATTTGTAATACACTTGTACACCGAGAGTAGTGTGTGTTGGCCTTCTTGTTTTGATGATGTTTAACAAACAATTTACCACTAATGTTGTTTGTCTAGTGTTTGTACATTCTTATGTATTGTAGACAAACAACGTTGTTGGAGGATGGATGGATTGCGCTTCAACGATGATATCCAAAGGAGGTTGGCGGAATTGTGGAGTGAAGCAACATACAATTCAAGTTAAAGATCAAGTTCAAGCTTCATCCGCAAAGATTACCAAGTCAAGCATATTGAAGACCAATCAAGCTTGGGTAATTTAGTTTAGGAGTTTATATTATGTGTGTTATATACTCTAAGCTCAATTATCTATACACACACATTTATTATTGGTTTCTTCGTATATATATATATATAGTCATATATATATATATATATAAGTTTTGGTTTCTATGCATATATATAGTTATATATATACATACATATGTTTTGAGTTTTTATGGTTATATATATGAAATTCTATATTTCATATGTGTGTTAGTACTTTAAGCTCAATCATATACACACATACACGTTTTGGTTTTTGTATATATATAGTTATATATATACATATATGTTTTGGTTTGATAGTTTTCAAGTTTTACTATGAAACAAATGAATAGAATTGGAAAATACTATTTTGTTTCATGTTTATATGCCTATATATGATTTCCCCTTTAACAAGCTTATATTTAATGAAATCATATTTAGTGTTTTGAATATATTTGCATAGAATATGCAATTTTATGAAAATATTGTATTTCTAGGTTATAGACTTCATAACAACATGTTATATCTTTTATCAAGTCTATACAATCATTTCATAAGGTTTCAAAATGTTGTTTAAGTCAAAATATCAAAATATCAATTTTCAGGTTTTCATGTTTTGGACTATTTTGTAAAATGATGATATTTTTCATTTGGGAAGTCCTTTTTCGAAACCAGTCGTTGTAGCATGTTTATTATCATGTCTACAATCATTCCCCAAAGTTTTACATTTTTCTGAATTTATTTGATATTTTTAAACAGGGTTTTAAAATCAGCTCTAAAACCGATTTTTCTGGAATGTTAGTTTTCGGTCGACCGGTACGGTCGACCGGTCAATTGACCATTCGTCAGTATTTTTCCAGAGAGTCATCGGTCGACCGGTCCGGTCGACCGAGAGCTCAAATCGGTCGACCGACAGAATTTCCGGTCGACCGACGATGGTCCAGAAAGTTTTCTTCGTGTTTTTGCTCTCATCGGTCGACCGACGGAATTTTCGGTCGACCGACAATATAGCCGTTGCTTTTTAACGGCTCTTTCTCTGAGCTGTTTGCTGGGGTTTTTGGTCATTTTGTTTTGGGGGTTTTTGCTGAGATTTCTAGTGGGTATATATACCCCATTGCTGATGTCTTTTCAAGTGAGCCAAGAGAGTTTAAAAACAAGTTTAAGAGAGTTTTAATCAAGGGTTTATGTTTGGTTTAAGTGTGTTTATAAGCTTTTAAGCATTTGAGTGTTTTGGTTTTGTGAATCACTTCCACAAGAGCTTGAGGAGATCATCTATTGGTGTTTGAGCATCCAACTCTTCTCCTTCCACTCTTGATCTATTGAGAAGTTTTCTAAACTCAATCTAGCTTCATATTTTATATTGTTTGATTATCTTTTTATTAAGCTAGTGTTCATATTGAGTTTAGTTGATTTTATTATCTCTTTGTTCACACACAACCTATTGAGCTTATTGTATTTACATTCATAGTATAATTGGGTTGTGGGATTGTGTAACTTAGAGAGTGAGCTTATAATTTGTTCTCATTCATTGTAGAGAACAAATACTTTGTATTGAGCCTAATTGTGAGGATTCACTTGTAATACACTTGTACACCGAGAGAAGTGTGTGGTGAGAGACGGGGTCGAATCCAAGAGGAGTGGCGTCGGTTGACGTGCCTAGGGAGAGGTTGTAACCGAGCACTTGAGGAGGAGGACACGGGCTAGGACCAACACTTAGTGTGTGAGGTGTGATTGCATAGTGATTGTATTGTGAGGTGTAAACGTTGTTCGGGTGAACGTAGAAAACCCGGTTGTGATAGTGGAGATCTCCTCGAGGTGAGGAGCGGGGACGTAGGTCGTGGGGACCGAACCTCGTAAACATATCCTTTGTTTGTGATTGCATTGGCGCACTTGTTTTCATATTCATATCTTACATCGCCATTGTGTATTGCTTGTTGATCATTTTGCCCTATCACATTTGTAGTTAATTTGTTTACCCCTCTTGTTAGTTTTATATCCTTGCACATACATTGTCTATATCTCTTTGTTAGGATATATCTTATTGTTTATATATCCTTGCATATATTTCTATCATATAGGATATATCACCTTGTGTATATTGCATATTCTTGCACATAACTCTTTGTATATCTATCTTGCAAGAATATATTTGTTAATTAGTTTTAATTGGCATTTAATCGGATTAGATTAGCATAAGACCCTAATCACCCCCCCTCTAGGGTCTAACAATTGGTATCAGAGCTTGGTGCTCTTTGATTTAAGGACTAACCGCCTTGAGTTAAAGATCCAAGTTATCTTATTTGTGCTAATCTAGTTATGATTGCATTTGTCTTGCTTGCATATGTTCATATATATATCTTGAATATGAATGTATTTTGTTTAGGCTATAAATCCAATGTTGCTCCTAAATTCATTAATTTTTCCTATGCACAATGGGCTTCTAGATTTAAACTATTTGTTGAATCTAGAAATATTGACTTATGGAAAATTATTGATTGTGCTTATATTGTGCCCACATTGGAGAAATCTAAGTGGAGCAATCATGATAATAAAATGTTTAATATGAACAAGCTTTTGTTAGAATATTTGCTTAATGCCTTTGACTCATCATTTTCTAACAAATTTGTTCATTTTGATAGTGCTTACAATTTATGGAAATTCATAGAAGCACATCAAGGCAACTTGGAGGAAATCCGACGTAGTTTGGAGGATTGTTCTTCAAGTGAGTGTGGAGCATCATCATGCACACGGCCACTAGGCGATAGCCCTAGTGTGGTAAGCGATTCGGAATCCGATAGTGATATATCCATCAATGAACTCGCTTGTGCATATGATAGATTATCTCATGCCTATACAAAATTGCAAAACAATTTTATTGATCTTAAAAGCAAGCATATTAGTTTAAAATCCGATCATGAGTCGCTAGCTTCCAAACTTGATATTTGTTGTAAAGAGAATGCTATTTTAAAAGAAAACAATGAGTTATTAAGTTTGGAAAATAATAACATGTCTTCATCTATTGCTAGCTTAACTCATGCTAATAATAATGCCATGATAGAAGTAGAAACTATTAGAAATAAGTTTAATTGTTTTAGAAATGATCATGTTTCATCTACTTCTATTTCCAATGCTTGTATGCATAATGATGAATTGAATCTTGTGAAAAACCGAATATCATCTTTAGATTCAACCCTTAAAACATGCATTGTAGATAATAAGAAACTTATGGACTTGGGTGCAAAGTCTAGTACTACAACTTCTAAACCCGTACACTTTGCACACTTGTATAGTAAAACTTATAAGTGCTCCATTTGTGGTCGTAAAGGCCATTTAGCTAAGTTTTGCTATGATGCACAAAAACATAAGAATATTAATCCTTCTTGTGCATCTCATAAGGCTTCTTCTTCATCACATGTACACACACATGCACCCATTGTTCATCATAAGCATGCTAATGTGTATTATTGTGATTTTTGTGGTAGAGTTGGTCACTTAGCCAAGTTTTGTTTTGATTTGCGAAAAGTTTCTAAATCGCAAAATATTTCAAGTAGACCAACATTATTTCAAAATGCTTCTCATTTGCAAAATAATCTTAAAAGACCATCTTTACTTGCAAATGTTCCTCGTGCACATCCATATGGTCAACATAACCAAATGCATCCTCTTCATTGCACTTATTGTAATCGAATGGGTCATTTATATAATTATTGCTATGACCGGGCCCGTACACTAAATGCGCCCAAATGGGTTCATAACCCTAGGGCTTTGAGCTTTAATGATAGGGGTCATGTCCCTAAACCTTTTGGTACCAAAATTACTTGGGTACCAAAATAAATTTGATTTTAAACCAAGAATTTTAGTATTTTTATCTATCTTTTTCTTGGTTTTGAAAATTATGTTTTAAGATCTTTTGGTTATGAAAACAATTTTTCTTTTATCAAATCTTTTGTTTTCATGATTATTAGTTTTGATTTTGATGAGAGGTTTGCATTTATATAACCCTCCGGGTTTATTGGGTGTTTATTCCTAAATCATGTTTACCGGATGCAAGAATGATTATATGGGTTGGAACAAGCTTAAGAGCTTGATATATTATTGCCTCTCTTAAAATTCTTTTGTTAAAGGTCTTGTTTTTGATTTGTTGCTTTGAATTCATTATATTTCACTTATATGATGATATTTATGTGTTTGTGCTTATGGATCATCTATGTGTGCCTTATAATGCATTCTATATGTGGTTTGATCAAGTTCTACAAAGATGATTTGATCAAATCCCACAAAGAAAATTCATTTCATTGATCAAACATCGGTTTTGGATATAAATTTTGATTTATGAATTCTTTTGGTTGATTTGTTTTCATTTGAAAACTTTTTTGCATGATTTTCATGTTTCTTTTCATTTGATTTCATAAATCTATTTTTATACATGATTTTTATGTTTATGTTTTGAGACACATTATTTAAATGGCATATTAATATGTGTCATCATTGTATTTTTGTATGTGAGTCTTGTTTAGCATGGTTATGCTTGCTCACATGTTTGCCTTGCACTTCATTTTATATATTCCATATGGCTTCTTGATAGGGGGAGAAATCCCTATATCTTTTTATGTTTGATACTCACCCATGCTTATTGATAGGGGGAGCTTTCGCTCTCTTAATCCTTTTGTCCCCTTTTTGATGTTGTCAAAGGGGGAGAAATATTGTGAGTATACATTTATATGCATGTGTATTATCTTGTATATGTTCATTTCCATCATGCATATATTCCTTTTTGTAAATTGTTTGTCATCATCAAAAAGGGGGAGATTGTTGGCCTTCTTGTTTTGATGATGTTTAACAAACAATTTATTACTAATGTTGTTTGTCTAGTGTTTGTGCATTCCTATGTTTTGTAGACAAACAACGTAGTTGGAGGATGGATGGAATAGAGCTTCAACGATCATATCCAAAGGAGGTTGGCGGAATGTCGGTGAAGCCTTGCAATTCAAAGTTCAAGATCCAAGTTCAAGCTTCATCCGCGAGATTACCAAGTAGAGCTTATTGAAGACCAATCAAGCTTGGGTAATTTAGTTTAGGATTTATATTATGTGTGTTAAGTACGTTAAGCTCAATATCTATACACACACATTATGTTGGTTTTCATATATATATATATATATATATAGTGATATATATATATATATATACACATATGTTTTTGGGTTTATAGTTTTCGGGCTTATATATGAAACAAATGCATAGAATTGGAAAATACTATTTTGTTTCATGCTTATATGTATATATATATGATTTCATCTTTAACGAGCTTATATTTAATGAAATCATATTTAGTGTTTTGAATATATTGCATAGAATATGCAATTTTATGAAAATATTGTATTTCTAGGTTATAGACTTCATAACAACATGTTATATCTTTTATCAAGTCTATACAATCATTTCATAAGGTTTCAAAATGTTGTTTAAGTCAAAATATCAAAATATCAATTTTCAGGTTTTCATGTTTTGGACTATTTTGTAAAATGATGATATTTCTCATTTGGGAAGTCTTTTTAGAAAACCAGTTTTTGTAGCATGTGTATTATCATGTCTACAATCATTCCCCAAAGTTTTACATTTTTTGGAATTTGTTTGATATTTTTAAACAGCTTTTTAAAATCAGCAAATCAGGTTTTGACCGGATTTTCCGTCGGTCGACCGAATTCTTTCTTTCGGTCGACCGAACGTTCTGTCAGTCGACCGCCAATAGATCTGTTAGACACTAACGGCTATTTTTCTGAGCTGTCTTCTGGGGACTTTTTTGTCTTTTGTTAGGGGTTTTGGCTGAGTTTTTGAGTGGGTATAAATACCCTATTGCTGTTTTCTTTCAAGCCATCTAAGAGAGTTTTAAAACAAGTTTAAGAAAGTTTTTAATCAAGGGTTTAAGTTTTGTTTAAAAGAGTTTAAGAGTTTGTTTGAGTTTAGTTTGTGAAGCAAATTTCACAAGAGCAAAGAGGAGATCATCCTTTGGTGTTTGGGCATTCAACTCATCTCTCTCTCACTCTTGATCTATAGAGAAGTTTTCCTTAAACTCAATTCTAGCTATTTATTGTTTTGATCTTAATTTCCATAAGCTAGATTTATATATTGAGTTTAATTGTTTTATTGATACTCTTTGTTCACACACAACCTATTGAGCTTATTGTATTTACATTCATAGTATAATTTTGGGTTGTGAGATTAGTGACTTAGAGTTGTGCTTAATTGAGTTCTCACCTTGTTTAGAGAACAAATCATTTGATTTATATTGTGCTTATTGTGAGGATTCACTTGTAATACACTTGTACACCGAGAGAAGTGTGTGGTGAGAGACGGGGTCGAATCCAAGAGGAGTGGCGTCGGTTGACGTGCCTAGGGAGAGGTTGTAACCGAGCACTTGAGGAGGAGGACACGGGCTAGGACCAACACTTAGTGTGTGAGGTGTGATTACATAGTGATTGTATTGTGAGGTGTAAACGTTGTTCGGGTGAACGTAGAAAACCCGGTTGTGATAGTGGAGATCTCCTCGAGGTGAGGAGCGGGGACGTAGGTCGTGGGGACCGAACCTCGTAAACATATCGTTTTGTTTGTGTTTGCATTGGCGTTCTTATTCTTGTTTTCATATCTTATATCGCCTTTGTGTATTGCTCATCATATTACCCTATCACTTGTGTAGATTGTTTATTTTACCCTTGTGTTAGTTCATATATCCTTGCTCATATATTTGTAATATCTCATTGATAGGATATATTCATTTGTTCATATTGCTTATCCTAGCTCATATACATAGTTGTATTTCATACTTGCTAGGATAACTCATTAATTAATTTTAATTGGCATTTAATCGGATTAGATTAGCATAAGACCCTAATCACCCCTCCTCTAGGGTCTAACAGTGTGTGGTGAGAGACGGGGCCGAATCCAATAGGAGTGGCATCAGTTGACGAACCTAGGGTGAAGTTGCATCCGAGCACTTGAGGAGGAGGATACGGACTAGGCCAACACTTAGAGGGTGTAGAGTGTGATTGCAAGTGTGTAGTTGTAAAGTTTTCGGTTAGCTAGAAAACCGAGTGTGATGTGTAAACGTTATTCGGGTAAGCGTAGAAAACCCGGTTATGATAGTGGAGATCTCCTCGAGGTGAGGAGCGGAGACGTAGGTCAAGTGGTTAGACCAAACTCCGTGATCATATCGTTTTGTTTGTGATTGCATTGGTGTACCTATCCTTGTATTCATATCTTATATCACCTTTATGTATTGCTCTTCATATTGACCTATCACATTTATAGATTGTTTATTTCCCCTTGTATTAGTTTTTATATCCTTACATATAATTCACCATATATCTCATTGCTAGGATATTGCTCTTTGGTTATATTGCTCATTCTTGCTTATAACATATTGTATATCTATCTTGCAAGAATAACTTGTTAATTAATTTTAATTGACATAAAATCAGATTAGATTAGTATAAGACCCTAATCACCCCCCTCTAGGGTCTAACACCCCCGCCACTTCTCTCTCCCCCTCCCGGAGCCCCTCCCCCGACAGCCCCTCCCACCTACCCCTCTTGGCAGCCCCCTCCCCCATCCCCCTCCTTGGCAACCCCCCTTCCCTCCCCCTTAGGCAGCCCCCTTCCCACCTCCCCCCCTCCTTGGTAGCCCCCTCCTTAGCAGCCCCCTCCCCCCCTCGCTCCCAATCCCCCCTTCCCTAATTTTCTAGCAGGCTAATCGTGATCACCGGCGTGTCCGTTGTTTCATCTGCTTAAAAGGTATGATTTTTCTACTGAGATTTAGAATTTTTAATTTTATTATTATTTATTGTTGAATTTAGTTTAAAAATTCTAATTTATGATAAAAAAAATAAACGAGTTCAATTCTGAAAATCCTAACTCAACTACATGTTAATGCATTTGAACAACACTAGTAATCATATTTTTTAAGCACTTATAAACCCTAACTCATTTAAATTTCATTCATGCTATAAGTAGGTGTGACTGGCCTGGGAAAGGTATCACTGAAGATGAGGATTCAAATATGTGTGTTGGTACATCCGCTGGCTAACGAATAGATGACACAGAAACAATGTTGAATGATATTTTTCCTCAACCTTCGGAATATGATGTTGATGATAATATCGAGGATGATATTGGAGATAAAAGTGAAGATGATATCGAAGTTGAAGCTAAAGAGGTAGGAGATGTCGAAAGTGCCGAAAACATTAATGATATGCATTCCTCCGCAGAAATAAAGCAAATAATGAAGCTACTAGAAGATAGTGAAAAGGACTTATATGAGGGATGTACCGAGTACTCCTGTAACGCCCCGCCCCGGAATCCCGGAGAAGGTACGCTATTAGATCTGATGGACTGACCTCACAAACCACCACATGTCTTTTTAACACGTTTTTGTTCTCTCACGCGCTCCCTGGAAAACTTCCCAGGGGGTCACCCATCCTAGAATTTCTCCAGGCCAAGCACGCTTAACTTTGGAGTTTCTAAGAGTTGTGTTCCCGAAAAAAAGATGTATCTTGGTGGTATGAGTATTCTAATCAAATCTATCAATACTAATCACATCACCCACTCAAGGGTTGGGGTATTACAAACTCCGTCACTTAAACTCGCAACGTCCTCGTTGCGCCAAATCATATCATCCAAGACCGTACCATCCGTGTGAGATTCTAGAGGTGGCTCCTACGGCCTCAAAAGGTGGCTCCCGCCCTCTCGACGTAGCACTTTGCGCCGCATAGCACTTAGCTCTCACAATTCCGGTTGGCTTTGATCTGATACCATTTGTAACGCCCCGCCACGGAATCCCAGAGACGGTACGCTATTAGATCTGATGGACCGACCTCACAAACCACCATATCTCTTTTCAGCACGTTTTTGTCCTTACTCGCGTGCTCCCTGAAAAACTTCCCAGGAGGTCACCCATCCTGGAATTTCTCCAGGTCAAGCACGCTTAACTTTGGAGTTTCTAAGAGTTGGGTTCCCGAAAAGAAGATGCATCTTGGTGGTATGAGTATTCCAATCAAATCTATCAATACTAATCACATCACCCTCTCAAGGGTTGGGGTATTACAACTCTAGATTTTCATTTATGCTGAAACTCCTACATATTAAGACACTTAGCGGTATATCAGATAATTATTTTGAAATGCTTCTTGATTTGCTTTGGACTGTAATTCTTGGAGGAGAGAATAGCATATCCCAAATAACTTATCAAGCTGAGAAGATTATCTCTACTCTGGGTCTTGATTATAATAAGATTGATGCATGTTCGAATGATTATATTTTGTACCACAAAGCCAATAAAGGCCTTCAAGAGTGTCCGACATGTTGAGTTTCTAGGTGGAAGCAGCGCACAAATTCTTCAACAAGGATTACAACGGAGACAGAGATAACACAGAAGAAAATTCCAGCCAAGGTGCTTCGACATTTTCTATTGGCTCCTAGATTGCGAAGATTGTACATGAACAAGGAAACGACAAAGAATATGAGGTGGCACAAGGAAGATCGAGTAGACGATGGTAAATTAAGACATCCTACTGATGCTTTAGCTTGGAAACATGTTGATAAAATTTATCCTCGTTTTGCCGAAGATTGTAGAAATATAAGACTGGGTCTATCAAGCAACGGAGTCAATCCATTTGGGGTAATGAGCTCTGGCTGGTCTACATGACCAGTTGTATTAATGCCATATAATTTACCTCCATTGTTTTGTATGAAACAACCGTTTATGATACTTTCATTACTAATATCCGGTAAGCATGCACCGGAAAATGATATTGATGTCTACTTAGAGCCTCTAATTGATGAGCTGAAACAATTATGGTCTGAGGGTATGTTAGCATATGATGCCCATTTAAAAGAGTCGTTTAGATTACGTGCTATTCTATTATGAACGATTAATAATTTTTCAGCTTATGCTAATCTGTTCGGGTACTCTACAAAGGGCAAGTGTGCTTGTCCTGCATGTGGTCCGAAATTTGAAGCTCTTTAATTACCACATAGCCGAAAGAGTTGTTATTGGTTTAATCGAAGGTGGTTACCCCTGAGTCATAAGTACAGGAAATTATCAGCTATGTTTGATGGCACAGTTGAGAAAAGAATGAAGTCGCGTCAACTGACAGGTAATGAGATCGTAAAATTACTTGAGGGGTTTCCAAAAGTTATGTTTGGAAAAAATCGCTATTCTAAATTTAACCCTCTCGAAGTAAGAGATTACTTAAAGTCAAAAAAGCTATTAAAGCGTAAGCGAAAGGTCTATAAAATGCAAGTTGAGGACAAAGCCCAAAAATTACCTAGATAATGGACTAAATTTAGTATTTTCTTTCAGCTACCTTACTGGCAAAATCTTAAAATTTGACACAACTTAGATGTCATGTATATTGAGAAAAATATATGTGATAACATAGTATCAACTCTCCTATAAGATGCAAGCAAATCGAAGGATGACCTACGGCGCGTCAAGATCTGACTGCTTTGAATATCCGAAATGATTTGCAAGCTCAAGACGTTGGCCTTAAAAAATTAAAGTTGCCTTCGTCTCGTGTTACAATGTCAAATGAGCAAATGCAACGAGTTTGTGAAATTATCAAATCGATAAATTCGTCAGATGGTTACTTTGCTAACATTTCAAATAATGTCCAGGTGCAAGAGAGAAAACTCTTAGGTCTGAAGACCCATGATTATCACGTTCTTCTCCATCAATTTCTCCCTGTTGTAATCCGTAATAATATAGACAAAGAAGCATCGAAGATTATTATTGAGTATTGTGGATTTTTCAGAAAATTATGCTCTAAAGTCATAGATGTAGATGAATTTAAAAAACTTAAAGCCGATGTCCGAGTTACTCTATGCAATATGGAAATAATATTCCCTCCTTCATTTTTACAATTATAGTCCATCTTACCCAGTATCTTGCAAGAGAGGCTAGAATCACCGGTCCTGTTACTTATCGTTGGATGTATCTGATTGAAAGGTAATTTACGATTTTTCTTATATTTATTAATTGTATATGCGTTTTTAAAATTACCTTGCTAATAATTAATTTTTATGATTCTAAGATACTTGGGCTACATGAAACACAATATTTGCAATCGAGCTCGTCCCGAGGGCTCGATAGCTGAAGGATATGTGGCTAACGAATGCTTTGTGTTTGCATCACGTTACATGCATAAGAAGAAAACCACATCTCAAGCACCTGATAAGGAGAGGAAGCGTGAAAAATACCTGAGATCTCTCTTAGGTCAAATTCATGCATATGTGTTGGAAAACCTTGATATGTTCGCAGACTATCGCAGTTAATAAATAAAATCAGTAATATAGATGAGAAATATTCATTTTACATATAGTTTATCAATACAGACTTATATGTTGTTTATATAGGTGACATCTGGAGAAGCTTAAGAATGAAACAACCGGTAGGAATACAGCACACAATATTCAGAAAAGACATAAGAAAGAATTTTCTGATTGGTTAAGAATTGATGTCAGTGTTTTACAATTAATTATTGAACATTCATAATATAACATCACCTAAATATTCTCAAATTGTTTGTCTTAGGTTGAAAAAACACTTCTTGATGGTACTACATTACCAGATGAAATTATTATCCATGCACAACGCCCTTATCACGAAGTGAGACGTTATAATGAGTATTTGGTCAATGGATAGAAATTTCGAACGCTAGAGACCGATGATAGGAGGGTAACTCAGAACAGTGGGGTCATGGGCTTGTTTGCTCAAGAATGTTTTTAAAGTATAAGAGATCAGAATCTAATTCTAGCTGACATACTATATTATGGCCAATTAGAAGATATTGTTAAGGTAATTTACGAGTTTGGTAAACCAAAACAATGTACTTACATAATGTTCAAGGTTCGGTGGTGTCCTCCAAAAAAGCAAAAGGATCATTATGGATTTACACTAGTCAATCTTCACCGAGAAGTATATACGAATGAGAAATTTATTTTCACAGAACAAGCTGATCAGTGCTTCTTTGTGAAAGATCCGAATATCATGTCTGATTGGGTAGTTTTGTACAAGGCGCCAAGATCTGTTGTTCTTCCTAATAACAATGAAAAAAATATTAAAGAAAGTGAAGGTAATTATAGTGAACCAATTGGGTCATCTGATGATGTTTGGCAAGAATTCTTTTGCACACAGAATGTGGCGCTGGATGTAGGTATGAACTATATATGGTACACCACATTATCGAATTTTAGCTTATCATAATAAAAACACTAATGCATTTCATAATAACACATCTCATGAGCATGTATACAATTTTTACTTAATAATTGTCTTTATTAAATTTGTAGATGAGGAGGGTGAGGAGGCTTTTTGACCCGGAGGGTGATCGATCACGGAGTATCATCCCAGGTAGTGGTGCTGATGATACACTACCATCTCCGGATGCAGGTATAAAAATTAATTAATATTTTAATATATTTTATAAATTTGTAGTTATCTAGCTCATAGTGTTTATTTGTTACAGATGCAGGATATTCATCACCCGGCCCTCTGATGCAGCACTAGAACCATCCCCCGACGCAGGTTTTCAATATTTAATAATTGATAATGGTCAATTAAATTTCATATTAATTATTCTCCTTTCTTATGTAGGTGCTTCTTGGACTTCGACATATCCATCATATACATTCCATACTGACTTGCGGCCGAAGACACAAGACTATCTCAGTTTACCCTTACCTCCGGACTCTCATAAGTCCAAGGCTGACTCAAGGAAGTACCACCCATGTGCTGCGAGAAAGTTAGAGGAAATGCTTCCTATGTTGGAGACTAGGAAAGTTGTTGCACTCGCAGCAAAAGAAAGAGAGATAACGAATGGTAAATTGTATAAATACTTTTAATTTTCACATTTATATATTATTGGTAAATTGTATAAATACTTTTAATTTTCACATTTATATATTATATGATATGTTATCATGTTATTATTATAGGCGCTAAGCGAGATCGCGTAGAGAACAGACGTGGCGGAGGTAAGCCTGAATCTAAACAACCGCCAAGAGGAATGAGGGCGATAATTCGGTGGAATAGTTCTAATTTGCCCATTGGTCCTTGGTCGACCCGATTGAATGCATATATTTGGGTTCTCGTGCGTAGAGCGAAAATTGTCAACCCTTATTTTTATTTTCGAGAATTATCATGGACCACATACGAGGCGATATGGACTGAGCTTATGGTAAGTGCATATTGTTTTAGATTTTTATTTATTAATAATTAGTAATTGATATTAAATTATCCTTACTAAATGTGTATGTAAATCTACAGGACTGCTTTTGCCTTGACGACTTTGAGGGGGCTTGGAATTATGTGTTTAATGTCAAGATTGAAGCAGTCCTCAAACAATGGAGGCATGAGATCAAACATGAAACCTATGACAGGTATGAGGAGGACTGGCAGAGGTTTTTAAACCTCGATGACCGAGTTGACGAGATTCATTTCACGGTTCTTCTTATGTATTAGGACAGCGATGCCGCCAAGGTTAGTTTCATGAAAATTACTTTATAAATTTAAGATATTACTTCATTGCATTTTTACAGATATTTTTTTTAAGAATAAATCTACGAAAGGGTCAGAAAGTAGAAGAAAGAAGCTGCATGACCACCACTTGGGCTCACACTCCTATGCTAATCTGGAGGATGTTTATTGTCAGGATACGATATATGTCATTTAAAGCTTTAAATGATCTTAATGCTTAGTATGATTATGAAATCTTATAATTTATAATATGACAGGGAAAATCATTAATGCCGATATACTTGAGGGTAAAAGCGGTGTATGGTACTTTCCGTGATAGATATAGGGGTGATGAGAAGAATCAGGATAAGATCAAGGCAAATCTCGAGTTGGTGGTGAGACTTATACATATCTTGAGTAGTATTATTAATTCTATTCTGTTGTTAACATTACGAGGAAACGAGAACACAAATAATATGGTCTTTACCTTGAATTAACTATAGATTTGTGCTTTAGGAGGGATTTGAGGCTGCATCTAAGGAGACTGCATCTGTGTACATTTCGCAGGAGGAGGAACAAACCAAGTCGGACCCTCACATGCTTTCTGCAGAGGAGAACATCACTCTCACACAGAATCTGATGGGTCATAATAGGTATGGATGGTAAAAAATCGAATCAATTTGAATACTACATACTATTTATATTTGCTTACCATTATTGAATTTGAGAGCAAAATTTAATATTTATTTCTTCCTAATAATAGGAGAGGAATATATCCTCTGCATGGTGTCGGAGCTTCACCCGGCATAAGCATGAGATCATCCACAACATCCTCCACGCCATCTACATCAATGAGAGCAGCCACAAGCAGTTTCCAGGCTATGTCAGTTGTCGCACGTATCTCTGCGTATCTGATTGACAAAATTGACCTGGAGCTGCATATTCAGGTGACCAATGAGATGACTAGAGTTGCGCTAATGGTGAACTCGATGGACGATCTCATGGGGTATGTTATACAATATTTAGGCGGTGTGATTCCTTATAGTGCGTATGGTGGTATCATACGGATCATTAGCTCGATTGGCGATAATTCCGGTACTAGACAGAGCAGCCCTCAGGTATCTTATTTTTTCTTATATTTATAAATTTATTTTTATTTAATATGTTATCAAACACCACATAATGATTATTCAATTGAACATTCAGAGTGGAGATATTAGAGGGAGCAGCACCCGTTCTCGTAATCAGGATAGAGATACTCCCGCCGACGACGATGGATGAGGTTTTTTATTTTTAATGCAATAAACAGTTTTATTTGTTATAACACTACATTTATTCATGTCGTGTATCCTATCTTAGTCATGTGCATTGTTAGTATATATGTTGTTGGATGTATATATTAGATGGAACTGGTTGATGTATATTTTGGAGTGGATGGTTGGATTTGTGCAATGTGTTGGATTTGATTATATTTGGTTTTGAATGGAATTGTTATGAATTTTAATTATAATTGGATGGTTGGATGTATTCATGTGTACAGTATTTTTTGGATGTATTCATTAATGGAATTGTACAGGAAAAACAATTTATAATTAATTTTTTTTGTTAAAAAAATATCAACCTAGACGGAATTCCGTCTAGGTTGTCATACAGAATTCTGTCTAGTCTGACAGATTAGACGGAATTCCGTCTAGTTTGTCAGACTAGACAGAATTTCATCTAGTATGTCAGACTAGACAGAATTCTGTCTAGTCTGACCCGTCTTGTCAGACAGACTAGACGGGATTCTTACTTTCGTCTAGGTTGACTTCCGTCTAGATTGATCAACCTAGACGGAATTCCGTCTAGTTTGAGTCAACCTAGACGGAAACAAAATAAACGGACCTAACTAAACGGAATTTCGTCTAGTTGAACTAACCTAGACGGGATTTGGATCAACCTAGACGAAAATTTCCGTCTAGATTGCTCGTTTTTCTACTAGTGTCGGAATGTTTTGCAGCGTGCAGGACATTCCGATGAGATCCGAACTCCTTTCTAAACCTTTGAAGCACTGGATATACGTGCAGTGGACCGATCGATAATAAATAGATAGATTTCATTTCTAGAGGGACTTTTAAGGTAACAGTCCAAATTTGAGTACTTTAATTTGTTAAATTAAAATATGACTGTCGGGTTAAAATGACAACTCCTAATTAATTAAATCTTACCAAACTTTTAAAATACTGAAGTTCTTTTCGTAGAGGACTAGGGAGTTGATCAAGGAGAAGTGCACTTCTTCTTGGACCTATAATTACGGGGCTAAAAACAAGACGAGACAGCACGCGTCGTTTTCTTTTTGAAATTCAAATCAGAATCAGATGGCTAACAAAGAGACATACCACCTATTACATATAATTTGTCTCGTGGTTTTGGACATATGATCAACTGCCCTCCTACAACTAACATAGTCAGTAGAGCTAATCTGATTAAAACGTGGGAGCTCTATTTGGCAAAAATTAATTTCTTTTCAGTTCAAGAGATATGAGAACCTTAAGGCTCGATCGTACGTGCAAGTTCAACTTGGGATGCAAGCAAACGAAGGTGTAGAAACAGTGTATATATCACCATTTCTTCTCCGCACTGCCACTGGTGGCACAAATTCCAAATTCGTGAAAAAGTTCACTAGAGACGAGTCAACTACACAAATTTCTAAAAAAAAGTTCAATTAGATTTATCTGTTGCTGGTTTAACATGTACATCTAGGTTAGTTGCTAACTATAATTTTTTGATATGTTGATGTGATGATGACTAATTAATGAGTCCATGATAGTCTGAAACGTACATGAATCATCTGAATGGTTGTGATATCAACACACACCAATACTTAAAAAAGAGGATGGAATAACACGGCAAATATGACATAGGGTCATCAAGCTAGACAACCTTAATCACTATTTTAATAGTTAACTCTGAACGTTACTATATCTATTAATTAATTACCAACGATTACCCCCATCACTAACAAACCATATATAGCAACTAAATAACCACAAAAAGATCAGTCATGATTAAAAGGATAATAAAAAAAACAATAATAAAATAAAAAACGCATAGAAGCGCTGTACAACCCCCAGCATCCATCCGATCCTCCACATCAGACGCCAGCTTAACAAAAAAAAAAAGAAAAAAGAAAAAAAAAAACTCACAAAAAAGCCCTCCCTGATCAAGAAACCCAAATCACACGGCACCACCCCAGGACTCCAGGGTAGGAAAACTCGCCCCAAACCCCTCAAACCCAGCCCCCTCTCCAACGGGCCCACCCGAACCGGTAACGGCCCAACCAATCCTCGCCCGGTCCAAAACACCCGCCGCGCGTGTCCAGCGTCGGAAACACGAAAAGGCCCCTGCCGCGAACCCGCGACCCGCTTCTCACCGCTCGGGACGGATAAGCGAATCAACCGGCGCCTGACCCGGTTGCCCGACGAACCGGACCCCGGTCACCTGCTGAACCATCTGCCGGAAGTTGGCCGGGTCGGCTGTTATGTACGTCGTCGGCGATTTCTTCGACCGGGATTTTCGCTTGAGATCCTGCCGAGGGGGAGCAGGGGAGCGGGTTTCGGGTCATTGGGTCGGTTTGGCGGAGACGGGCCGGGCGTCGGGGGAGGAGGAGGAGGCGGCGGAGCCGGAGAGGGAGAACTGGAGGGCGCGGGTGAGGGCGTCGTTGTCGCGGGGTGAAGGACTCCGAGGTTGAAGAGGGAGGAGTCGGGGCGAAAGCACCAGGGGTCGAGGGAGACTAAGCTGCAGTGGTCCTCCATTGATCTCTAATTAGACTTTTTCTTTTCTTTTTTTTTCTTTTTTTTTGGCGGACTGGTCCCTGTGATTTTTGGGGAATGAAGTGGAGAGTGAGGGGGGTTTTATAGAGAGAGAGAGAGAGAGGGGAGGCCGGGAGGGGCTCTTTGATTAGGCGGTGGGAGGAGAGAGAAGGAGAAAGCGCGTTGCTGGGACACGTGTCGGTCATGCTGTCGGAATATTTTTTATATATAAAAAAAAATTCCCCATGTTGTCGTGAATTTTAGATCGAATTTAATTAGTGGCATGTAATATCTTTATCTATCCACATTGACGTGAGTACGAATTGATCAATGAACTCAGGAGAACCTCACTATTTGCTTCGGTAAAAAAAAAAAATTTAAAAAAATAAAAATGAAAAGATGTCGATATGAAAAGTATATGTGAAAGAAATGCTAATCTAATTGCTGAGCTAAGTTAATTGTTTATCTTTCTAATTTGTGGATGTGATTGAGTTTATCCTAGCTATCAACTGATAGCATATTGTTTGTACTGTAAAAATGTGGTGGTTAATAGAGTCACATATAAAGGGCAACTTCTCAATGAAATATCTCATTTCCGTCTACATCAATGCTAAAATCTCATTTTCGATCTATTTGAATTGTTATCGCTAAGATCTTGCCACACGCATGATATTGGTGAAATAGAACGATCGCTTTTACATTTCTTGTAGTAACGATAAACATTATAAATAATAAAAATAATAAAGCATGATTATTAACTTTGGATTACTAATTCTCTC
The DNA here is from genome assembly GCF_001876935.1 of Asparagus officinalis. Classification (NCBI taxonomy): domain Eukaryota; kingdom Viridiplantae; phylum Streptophyta; class Magnoliopsida; order Asparagales; family Asparagaceae; genus Asparagus; species Asparagus officinalis. Next base: position 88,617 of record NW_017972831.1, on the reverse strand, counting down.
AATACAATTTTCTCCGTACGCCGAGTTGCGTCTGAAGTTGTTTGAGTAAAATGGGAAAATAAATAAAGTTAAATTGATTTGTCTCTAAAATAAATAACTGTCTTTTTATAGAGTTTCCATGACTACTCTATAAGAGAGGAGAGAGATAGAGAAAAATAAATAGCTTTATGGGCCCCCCTGATTTACATTAATTTGTGTACATGATTTATTTTTTTTTCTATCTCTCCCCTCTCTTATAGAGTGCCCACGAGAACTCTATAGAAAAACCGAATAAATAATTTCACTTTTTGAAGAGTGTCTTTTTTTGTTTTTAATTGCGGAGTTTGTGTTGGTTCCAGAAGAAAGGGAGACGGGAGACGCTGAAAGTCCAGGGCGCGTCGTTTGTGGGGACCAGTTGATGGGCCGTGGGGTCCACAGCGCATCCTCTGAGCAGCTTCTTCAAAAGGTTTGAGATTAGATTCTCTCTCTCTCTCTCTTCCCCTTTTCTCTTTTACTTTTTGGCCCGTAAAAAAAAGTGTAATTTGGCATATTTGCTCCTGTGGGCGTTCACTCAATTGATTTTCGTGTGAAAAAAAGTTCTCTCTCATATTCATGAATGTTGATAAATTAGGACTTTATGTATAACCCATGAACTTTTTATCAGCACTTTAATCTTCCAATTTCCAATAAAGTTATCATGATATCTATACATAGTAAGATTTATAAAAATGATGCAAACTATTAAAAACATTACTTTTAGGCATCATAAATTATTTTGTGAAAGAGAAACTGTCATAAATTTTAATTTCCATGCCACTATCACGACTGGCATACACTATATCTTAAGGTGGGCATGGGATTCTCATGTTACATTTTAAAATAATTCTCTCTTAATCCCAAACTTTCTTATAATAATTATGATTTTAAACTTTTAAAAACATTATTAATACTCTCATCTCATACGTACAATAGCTTAAGGTATCTTTGGGGTAAATCCATAAGATTTTTCTCAAATATAAAGTTTGGATAATGTTTTCCACATGCAAAATAAACTTCTCGTAACAATTACACAGCTGTATCCTTCTAGTTAGAGAGAGAGAGAGAAAGACTCCGCGGCGTCACGTGATTCCGCGTGCTTCTGAGGGAGTGGCACATCCGTAAATACAGCGACAGCGGCAACCCTATGATAACGACGTAAGAAATCTCAATAACAAGAGAATATGCATCCATCAGCTATGACGTCAGCAACAGCAGCTTTATACATACGTGGCACCTGAATAATTAATGCTAAATCGACGTCAACAGTGGATAATCACGTCCACGTGTACGACAAGATGTTGATTTTCGTTCATTCAACGGTAGGATTAGTTGGGTCAGATGGGATGACGTCATCTGAGACTCTAGAAGGCAGTCATATTCATTCCCGCGTTGTGGTGAGCTGTAACGGCTCTCAGTTGCCACGTTTTACTTGTTTTATGTTTTAGTTTTTATTTACATTTATGACGTGTTTTCTACGTTAGCATGAGTTAACTATTTTTTTTATCATTTATTGTAATCTGATGTTTAAAATTCAGCTTAAAACCACACTTATATGTTCTATTATTTCACTACATTTACACTTAAATAGTCTAAGTCATAAATAATAATATAAAAATGCTCTAAATTATCATAAAATAGCACATTAATACCTTCTGTTCAATAAGTGCACAATATTCCGAAGAATATATATTCCCATGTGCTTAGCCCATAGAGATTATATTGATCTAATGCCCCTATTTATTGCTTTAAGTATCATTTTACATACCCCTTTAATTTATTACTGTCATTTTAATGGATGGCATTTTCGTTAAAATGAGTATGTTTTATCAGTGTTAGGCTAATTCTAACGGTGGACAACTTGTGATTTTTTAATGCTATTTTTTACAATTTACGGTATTTTAAGTGTAAAAATAGTAAAACAATGGAGTAGTTAAACCCATTTAGCCTTAAAATTATAACATGTAAAATATAAATGACTAATTGACCAGGTACACTCTAACTGTACAACTTGTCATAATCTGCGTATCCCTACATGTAATCTTTAATCATTGATTTGCAATTAGTATGTAATTGCACGGGTTGTACTAACTCTGACGACATGCTAACGTTGTTTTTGACTGACTTCGTATTGTTAGTGAAAGTAAAAAAATTAGGGTAAGATTTAGCATTTAGGATTGGGATTTTGGCAAGGAAATTTTAGTCTCTCGTGAGAGGTCTCATCCTTTTTTATTCAAAATAATATTTAGGGTTAGGATTTAGGCTTAAAGTTGGAGTTAGCAAAGATTACTGATTAAAGTTATGTTGTTGTAAATCTAATACCCTCATCCTAATAATCGGTAATTTTTGTTGCAAGTCTACTATTTAACCCTAACCTAATCCTGTCCCCTCAAAACTCAACCCAATCTAACTCATTATTGATTAGAAAATGATTATTTTTCACTAAGAACAGAATGTTTAGTCTAATCTAGCTCCACATATCAAACTTCACTAGCTCAAGTCATCTTTTTTTTTTTTTTTTTGCTAGGGCAATCTAGCTCGGGACATGTCACATAATCAAATGAAATATTAACATATTCAAATTTGTTTACGATTTTGATCCGAATATGAACTTGAATTCACTTCTCAATCAAAACTTAAAACAAATATTATTCGATATTAAATAAATATTACTTTATTGATTTAGGAATAATTGTACTTAGGCCCCAAAGTAAGAAATTGACTTCATAGAAACAAAACTTTTTTCACTTTTAGCTCATATGCTTAGACCCCTTGATTGCAATTTCAACATAAACACATCTTAACCCTACAAGCTGAAATACGACATTTAACGACCAAATTTAGTAAAGGGATCAGTTGACCATCATTAATATGCATATTGTTGTGCGCGGCGGAAGCCGATTCGGCAAATCAATAGCACACACAAGAACCAATAAATAGATCCCAATACCACAAGCAATACTCAATCACAACAAGAACACACAATATACGTGGTTTGGTAAATTGCCTACGTCCACGGGGCAATGACGGGGGAGTTTTACTATTAGAAATCAAGGGGAATACAATTAGGGTTACAAATCTTACCACAAACCCACAAATAAGCCCTCTTAATTTCTCCAAATGACTCCAACAATAGAAGCCTCAAATCTCCTCTTTCTTCAGCTCAAAATCCTCTCCCATCAACCCTAAAAATGAGTTAAGGGTATATATACAACTCCCAAACGAAACAGGTCTGAAAATCAAACCCAACCCAAATCCGCTTCGGCGGTCGACCGTGACGGTCGACCGCGCAGGTATGCGATCTTTGATGGTCATCTTGAAATGGGACAAATCCACACTGTCACAAATCTCAACCGGAGGTGCGGAACTCGATGGAATCGAAGAAATAGGTGCAGGACACTTTCTGCCTTGAATCTGTTGCGGGTCAGACCCGCAAGTTGGAAGGTCGGATTTGGACGACCCGCAAGTTGGAAGGTCGGATTTGGACGACCCGCAAGTTGGAAGGTCGGATTTGGACGACCCGCAAGTTGGAAGGTCGGATTGGAGTGACCTGCGTTTTGGCGGGTCAGATTGAAGTGACCTGCGTTTCGGCGGGTCGGATTGAAGTGACCCGCGCTTTGGCGGGTCGGATTGAAGTGACCCGCGATTTCGCGGGTCGGATTGGAGTGACCCGCGTTTTCGCGGGTCGGATTGGAGTGACCCGCGATTTCGCGGGTCGGATTGGAGTGACCCGCGTTTTCGCGGGTCGGATTGGAGTGACCCGCGATTTCGCGGGTCGGATTGGAGTGACCCGCGTTTTCGCGGGTCGGATTGGAGTGACCCGCGATTTCGCGGGTCGGATTGGAGTGACTGACGTTTCTCGACATTTTTGGCCGCCGTTTTAGACTTTGGCCTCCATACTTGCTGCAGTCTTTGTGGTTTATGTTCCACTCCTTCTTTCTCCAATTTCTTGGCCTCTTGCACCAGAATTTTTGCTTGTGCAAGCAATGCGCGGCGTTTGTGAATCCGCTCTTGAAGAGTTGATCGGTTCCTTTTGACGCGAACCCATTCGTTCTTCACTGGTTTAAAAGAGGAGGGGCTGTCCACTCTCTGTTGTGGTGGTTGGCGCCTTCTACTTTTTAGATCCGCCTCATAGCGGACTCCATCAACTGGTTCCAAGGCTTTGGCCATTTGGCGTGCGAGGCGTTGACATCGCCTCTGACGTGCTCTCTTTGATAGAGTGGGCACATCCTCAACAGTCGACCCTTTGCTTAAGGGGTTCAGATCTGTAGTTTTAGCCTCGTCGGATGCCGACGGGGCGTTGTAAGCCACGGGTGCAGCGGTGGCGGGAAGATCTTCTTCTTGGGCTTCTGCAGTTGAAGTCCAGCGGAGTCCCCAGAAGACAGCTCAGAAAAATAGCCGTTAGTGTCTAACGGATCTATTGTCGGTCGACCGACAGAACGTTCGGTCGACCGAAAGAAAGAATTCGGTCGACCGACGGAAAATCCGGTCGACCGCGAGCAGGTCTGAAAACAAGGAAAGGGAGGCAGACTTCTTCGGTCGACCGGTGCAGTCGACCGATGGAGCTCTCGGTCGACCGTACCGATCGACCGACGATTCTCTGGAAAAATACTGACGAATGGTCAATTGACCGGTCGACCGTACTGGTCGACCGAAAACTGACATTTCCAGAAAAATCGGTTTTAGAGCTGATTTTAAAACACTGTTTAAAAATATCAAATAAATTCAGAAAAATGTAAAATGAAACCTGTTTTGCTGGTTTTAAAATGCTGTTTAAAAATATCAAATAAATTCCAAAAAATGTAAAACTTTGGGGAATGATTGTAGACATGATAATAAACATGCTACAATGACTGGTTTCGAAAAAGGACTTCCCAAATGAAAAATATCATCATTTTGCAAAATAGTCCAAAACACGAAAATGTAAACATGTGAATTTTGACATTTTGGCTAAACCAACTTTTGAAACTTTACAAAATGATTTTATAGACTTGAAGAAAGATGTAAACTATTGTTATGAAGTCTATAAACAATGAATGTAGTATTTTATCAAAATACACATATAATGCACTAAAACATGATTTCATTTAACTAACTAAAATTGATATTGATGAAATCATATATATGCATATGAGTATGAAACAAAAATATGTTTTCTAATTATATTCAATTGTTTCATAGTAAAACTTGAAAACTATCAAACCAAAACATATATGTATATATATAACTATATATATACAAAATCCAAAACGTGTATGTGTGTATATGATTGAGCTTAAAGTACTAACACACATAATATAAATTCCTAAACTAAATTACCCAAGCAATCTTGATCTTCAATAAGCTTGACTTGGTACACCTTGTGGATGAAGCTTGAACTTGATCTTTAACTTGAATTGTATGTTGCTTCACTCCACAATTCCGCCAACCTCCATTTGATATCGTCGTTATGGCGCAATCCATCCATCCTCCAACAACGTTGTTTGTCTATAATAAATAAGAAAACACAAAAATACTAGACAAACAATATTAGTGGTAAATTGTTTGTTAAACATCATCAAAACAAGAAGGCCAACAGACCGCTACAACAGCAGAAACTTTTCCAGATTACCGCCACGGTCGACCACCACAAAAGCAGAAACTTTTCCAGATTCTGAACTCAGACGCGGTCGACCGTCACGGTCAACCGCCAAAGATCCAGAGGCACAGTGAGGCCCTGTGCACGACTTCGGTCGGCCGCCAAAGACCCGCGGTCGACCACCAACCTGTCAAACTGAGTTACTGAGCCTAAACTTGCTATTCTTGCCAATCCTACAAATCTCCACCTTAGCGAACGTTTTGCCAAAACTGAGCCGACACCAAACACCCCTAATCAAACTCAACTAATAAAACCGGCTGTATCTATAAGACTGCCTACGTATCCTATTGCCCAAGGAATCAAGCCGAACCTTGTTCATCCAAATGACCGCCAACGGCCTCAACATCGAAGAATGTTCAATAAATTCAAACAATGACCAAACTTCACACCTGGAACCACTTTGATCAACATATCAGCAGGGTTGTCCTTAGTGTGGACCTTCTCCAACATGACATCACCATCATCCAATACGTCACATACAAAGTTAAATCTGACATCAATGTGCTTCGTGCGTGCATGGTAGACTTGGTTCTTTGCCAAATAGATAGCCGACATGCTATCACAATATACTTGAATGGTCTCCTGTGCAATTCTCAAATCATCCAACAAACCATGTAGCCACAAAGCCTACTCAGCCTCCGTAGTAGAGAGAGCCACTGTAGAATGAAGAGTGCATCTCCAACAAACCGGTGTACTAGCCAATGTAAAAACATAACCTATAGTGGACCGACGCTTTTCAAGATCTTCGGCATAGTCTGAATCCACGTAGCCAATACTATCCTGTCATATCTTATCATTCTTCTCAAATATCAAACCAACATCCGCGGTACCCTTAATATACCATAGAATCCACTTCACGGCCTCCCAATGACCCTTCCCAGGGTTGTGCATGTACCTAGATACCATGCTCACGGCCTATGATAAATCTGACCTCGTACACACCATAACATACATCAAGCTACCCACTGCACTAGCGTATGAAACTTTGGACATGTAGTCCCGACCCTCCACTAAAACCGATGATATCAAAGTTGAAAGCTTGAAGTGGGGAGATAATGGAGTACTCACCACCTTGACATTGCTCTCAAAACTGAATTTCTTCAGCATCTTCTGCAAGTAACTCCTCTGTGTAAGCTTCAATCTCCCCTTCACCCTGTCTCTCTCAATCTCCATACCCAATATCTTCTTAGCCTCGCCCAGGTCATTCATCTCAAATTCAGATGACAGGTCCTTTTTCAATTTCCCTATACCTGAAGTGTTCCTAAAGGCAATGAGCATATCATCAGATATCCCCGCAGTACTAAATCATTCCTCCTGAAATCCGCATCCACATATCCTCATAATACTTCACCTCGTATAAACATACCCCATGGTACTTCGCCTCGTATCATGATCATCGATAAAATCCGTATCCACATATCCCCGCAGTACTAAATCCTTCCTCCTGAAACATAGTGACTTGTACATAATCCCTCTTAAGTAACGTAATATCCACTTCACGATATCCCAATATTGCTTTCCTGGATTGCTTATAAACCTGCTCACAACTCCCACTGCATGGGAAATATCCGGCCTCGTGCAAACCATCGCGTACATAAGACTACCAATGGCTGATGAATATGGCACTCTGCTCATATGATCCTCCTCTGCATCTGTCTTGGGTGATTGCTCCTCAGATAACTTGAACTGACTTTCAAGGAGCGGGCTAACAATCTTAGCATTCTACATGTTGAACCTCTGAAGTACCTTCTCGATGTATTCAGCTTGACTCAACTTTAACGTCCCTTCAGCTTCATCTATATTGATTTGCATCCCAAGAATTTGCTTTGCTGCACCCAGATCCTTCATAGCAAAATCCTTCACCAACTGCTTCTTCAAGTTGTTTATCTCCTCTAAACACGGTCCTACAACTAACATGTTATCAACATATAATAATAACACGATATAGCTAGAGTCGAACCTCTTGAAGTAGCAACAATGATCTGAATTGCATCTTCCATAGCCATTGCTCTGTATGAAGTTGTCGAACTTCTTGTTAGACCCTAGAGGGGGGTGATTAGGGTCTTATGCTAATCTAATCCGATTTAAATGCCAATTAAAAAATAATTAACAAGTTATCCTAGCAAGTATGAAATACAACAATGTATATGAGCTAGGATAAGCAATATGAACAACAAGATATATCCTAACAAAGAGATATAGGAAATGTATGTGCAAGGATATATAAACTCAAGGGTAAACAATCAAAACTAGATAGTGGGCAATATAATCAACAAGCAATATACAAAGACGATATAAGATATGAACATAAAAGAAAGTGCGCTAATGCAATCACAAACAAACAATATGATTACGGAGTTCGGTCCCCACGACCTACGTCTCCGCTCCTCACCTCGAGGAGATCTCCACTATCACAACCGGGTTTTCTACGTTCACCCGAACAACGTTTACACCTCACAATACAATCACTATGCAATCACACCTCACACACTAAGTGTTGGTCCTAGCCCGTGTCCTCCTCCTCAAGTGCTCGGTTACAACCTCTCCCTAGGCACGTCAACCGACGCCACTCCTCTTGGATTCGACGTGTACAAGTGTATTACAAAGTGTATCTCACAATAAGCTACAATATAAATCAAATGATTGTTCTCTCTAACAAGGTGAGAACTCAATTAAGCACAACTCTTAGTCACAAACCCACAACCCCAAATTATACTATGAATGTAAATACAATAAGCTCAATAGGTTGTGTGTGAACAAAGAGATAAAACAATATAAACTCAATATGAAATCTAGCTTATGAAATTAAGAGCAAACTTATAAAATGCTAGAATTGAGTTTAAGGAAACTTCTCTATAGATGACAAGAGAGAGGGAGAAGAATGAATGCTCAAACATCAAGGATGATCTCCACTTGCTCTTGTGAAATTTGCTTCACAAACAAAAACTCTTAAACACTCTTTTAAACAAACACAAAACACCCTTAAACTTGTTTAAACAATTCTCTTGGTTAGGTTGAAAGAAAACAGCAATAGGGTATTTATACCCACTCAAAAACTCAGCCAAAACCCCTAGCAAAAGACAAAAACAGCCCCAGCAAACAGCTCAGAAAAATAGCCGTTGGAAGCCAACGGATCTATTGTCGACCGAAATCTGATACATGAAAAATAAAGTCTGAAAGCTGTTTTGCTGATTTTAAAACACTATTTAAAAATATCAAATAAATTCTAAAAAATGTAAAACTTTGGGGAATGATTGTAGACATGATAATAAACATGCTACAATGACTGGTTATCAGAAAGGACCTCCCAAATAAAAAATATCATTATTTTACAAAATAGTCCAAAACATGAAAATGTAAGCATATGATTTTTGATGTTTTGACCTAAACCAACTTTTGAAACTTTGCAAAATAATTTTATAGACTTGAAAAAAGATGTAAACTATTGTTATGAAGTCTATAAACAATGAATGTAGTATTTTATCAAAATACACATATAATGCACTAAAACATGATTTCATTGAACTAACTAAAATTGATATTGATGAAATCATATATATGCATATAAGTATGAAACAAAAATATGTTTTCTAATTATATTCAATTGTTTCATAGTAAAACTTGAAAACTATCAAACCAAAGCATATATGTATATATATAACTATATATATACAAAAACCAAAATGTGTATGTGTATATGATTGAGCTTAAAGTACTAACACACATAATATAAAACCTAAACTAGATTACTCAAGCTTGATCTTGATCTTCATTGTAGCTCAACTTGGTACACATGCGGATGAAGCTTGAACTTGATCTTTAACTTGAATTGTACGTTGCTTCACTCCACAATTCCGCCAACCTCCTCTTGATATGATCGTTGAAGCGCTATTCCATCCATCCTCCAACTCGTTGTTTGCCTAGAATAAATACGAAAACACAAAACACTAGACAAACAACATTAGTTGTAAATTGTTTATAAATCATCATCAAAACAAGAAGGCCAACACTTCTTATATCACTGTCTCGGAGCCTGTTTCAAACCGTACAAGCTCTTCTTGAGCTTACACACCAACTTTTCCTTTCCTTCTTCAATGAAGCCAACATGTTGCTTCATATAAATTTCTTCATCCAAGTCACCATGAAGAAAAGCAGTCTTCACATCTAACTGCTTAATGTAGAGATCTTCTGTAGCTACTAAGCTCAACACCACTCTGATGGTTGTAAGCTTCACAACGGGGAAAATATCTCTGTATAATCCACTCATTCCCGCTGTTGAAACCCCTTTACGACTAATCTGGCCTTATACCTCTTGCTTTCATCACTCTCCTATTTGACCCGATAGACTCATTTGTTATGCAACGCTTTCTTCTATGCAGGTAGCTGGACTAACTCCCATGTGTAGGCGTCAAAAAATACTCATAGATATCCAAACACAACTCAAGGCTGAGAAGAGAACAATGTGCATGCAACGACAAAATACACCGATAAAAAAACTCATGGTGGCGCGCCTATGGCGCGCCAGTCCATAGTGGCACGCCTATGGCGTGTCAGTCCATTGTGGCGCGCCTATGGCGCGTCAGTCCATGGTGACGCGCAAACTACAGGGAGGGTGCTACGGCGGTTACAAAGCAGTTATACGATGATTTTTAAGGTCCACGTGGCGGCATATCAGAAAAAAAACGTGTGCTGACGTGAACAAGCAGTTAAACCACGAAAAAAGTGGTTAAAAGACGTGAGAAGACAGTTTCAAACAAACTGGAACGTGGCTGTAACCGCTTCTTTGGCTGCGCCGCACCAGTACACACTGCCGCGCCAATAGCTGCGACAGTGTAGACTGGCGCGTCCAAAGAGCAGTTACTTGGTCAGTTATTTCGTCCCAGTTTCCACTGTTATGCACTCCTATCCCTATAAATACCTTCCTAGACACGAAATAAAGGAGAGCAGATTGGAGCATAGAGACTTGAGCTTTTGGTGATTTGGAGCAAGAGAGAGAGTCTTCATTCGTCATAAACACTTTCAAGAAGCTTTTGGCGATTCCCAAAGATCTAAGCTCTGACTTGATCTTTGGAAGAGTGAACATCTTACATCGATAAGATATTCGCTTAAAGATTCTTACTTCGATAAACGAAAGAAGAATTTCCAAAACCTTCACGATTTAATCAGATCTGTGAATCGGTGGTCCACGGGCTAACGCACCCCCGGCACAGGCAAAGATCCCACGCAAGCAGCGATCCAAACAACGATCCTGCATTTGTTTCTAAGGAGCTTGTAATTTGATTTTTATTATAAAGAGTAGTTTTACAAAGTACGAAGCTCACTCTTTTGTATTCATTGTAATCAATAAACAGTTATAATGAATTCTACAACAGAACTTGTTCCTGACGCAAACAAACTGGCGACCACAATGGGAGCCAACGGTCTCGCTGTCGAGACCGTCGTGTCGCAGCCGATTAAGATTCTAGTTGAATCTACGGTCGAATACGAGTTCGACCAAACCAAGTTTGAGGAATATCTCTCATCATACTCTTCAAGATCTTTATTGTCTCGTAAGTACAAGAGGATCTCACAATTGAAGAAGGATTACATGCCAAAGAAGGCCCAAGGTGCAGACTCTCACCCAATCGTTGCCGAGGCCTCCCCTCGCAACATTATCCCGGCGACCCCTAAAGCCAGAAGCTCTGCTCACAATGATTCCTCCCTAATTAAGGAATCATTCGATCGAAGTTCGCCAACTCTGACTAAGAGGGCTCGTCAGAGGTAACGCCAACGTCCCGCTCGTTAAATGGCTAAGGCCTTGGAACAAACCGACGGGGTTCGCTACTACGCGGTCCTAGAGTCGAGGAAGAATCAAGTGGTCCAGTCGTCCCAACGACAAACCAGTCACATCTCTGCACAACTCACGACGGAGGAATGGACTCTCATTAAAAGAGCTCGTTCTACTCTCAAAGAACGGATACAAAAGCGTCGGGCAAATGCCGCTCGTGTCCGTGCTCTTTTGCAACAAAGACGAGAAGGGAAGAAGGAAACAGTGTCTAAGGAAGCACCAAATAATCACAAAATATGGATCCCCAAATCCAAACTCGTACGAAAATCGGGTCTGCAGGTCCCATCCTTTGACCGCGGCAGTCTTCACTGCCGCGGCACATCCTTTAACCGCGGCAGCTTCCACTGTCGTGGCACATCCTTCAACCGCGACAGCTTCCACTGCCGTGGCACATCTTCCAACCACGACAGTCTCCGCTGCCGTGGCACACCCTTCAACCGTGATGATCTCCCTTGTCGCGGCCAAAAGAAAACTTCCAATGCCTCTCTTTTGACTCCGTCAACATCCATTCCTGGTTCGTCTACTGCAATCACTTTTGATATGTTACCAGTAAAGTCATGGGTCAATCCTGACTTGTTAAAATTTAAGATCACAATGGCGGATCGCCTCGGTCCTTTACCTGATGATCGATGTAGAATTCCAGTCAAAGAACGTTTGGCTCCGGTGAATGAACCCCAAATAGATTCTCACACTGGGGGTCGTAAGTATCCTCCTATCAAGTCAAAACAACTCCAGGTTGGGAAAACCCTAATTTCTACTCATTTGGGAGTTCGTAACGAGACTCAGGAGCCCGTTAAGACTATGCACCCGCAAGGGCATGGTTCTAAACATGCGACTCCTGACGTGACCTTGGATCGCTCAAATACGACAACAAGTTGTCCTGAGAATGCCAACAAGGTTTTACATCCTCAGAAGAAGACATGTTCGTCAAAAGACATCGTTATACCTGGGGGTCACACCAACAGACGATAGGATTCTCCGGTAATCATACCGATGAGTTGTACTATCAAGCTGGGGGTGTGAACAAAACTCGAAAGAGAATTGTCCGAGAAATGAGCTCTCATCGTTTCTGTATGCGACTCATTAGAGCAGTACTGTCGAAATGTGACTACTCCAAACGAAAAGCCATCTCGTAAAGAGTCTCAGTGTTCCAGAGGCTTTTCACCGAAATGTCGAAGCCTAAGCCGAGGAATTTCCGTAATAAAAGATCAGATATCCAAGATGACGAATTCCCTGAAGTCACCATCAACATGGCTGATAAAGGAAAATCTAAGCGGCATTCAAGTGAATCAAATCCCAACTTTTTATCGGAAGGAAAAGTCAATTCAAGAATTGCTCAACGGATGTCTCGACTCCAGTTAAGAGCCATCAGACGTAGGGATTACAAGAAAATGCATGAAGGAATGTCCTCAGAGGATGAACTTTCGGACACTTGTTCTGCGATTGCTTCGGATGATACAATATCTAGCACAGGGCAAGCCAGAGAAGTGTTCACAACTCCTGATCAATTTGCTCAAATGCTTCAAGAAGCTCTAGCCAAGCAACGTGAAGAAATTAGAGCTGAAATAAAGATGGAGATGGAGTTGGCTATCCAACAAATGAGAGAATTGCAAGCTCAACGGCCTCAACCTCCTGAATCCAGTCAGCAAGCTGAATCCAACCGTCACACTCAGAATGTTATAAATGACAGTGATCTAGAAGTGGATGAAGTCATTATGGCTGATACACCTCCCAATGATAATAACACTGGGGGTGGTTCAACGGATCCTCCTAACAATAATATTGAGGGTGGTTCAATTGCACCTCTTAATAACACTGGGGGTGGCCTAATTATTTCTGCTCAATATCACTCAAAGAGAGATGAAGATGAGGATAAGAAAATGCAAGACCTTAAAAACAAAGTCAATGTTTTGATGTCCGCTCAGGAAGTAAAGAAGACGAGTATTATGTGTCCCTATCCAAGAGAATGGGATTCAATACCGTACCCGGCAAAGTTCAATCTGATTAACTTCACACCGTTTGATGGGAAGAGCTCGCCTATTCAGCACTTGATTTATTTCAAGTCTCATTTAGGCATGATCTCTGGAAACGAGGCTTTTGTTTGCGTCAAAAGTTGGTTTTGTCATGGAATTCATTATATCTTCGGTCGATTACAACAAATTCAAAAGAGATAGTCATTTTATAAGACTTCTTTTACACAACAAAAGGAAAATTACAACTTTTTAGAAACAAACGCAGGATCGTTGTTTGGATCGCTGCTTGCGTGGGATCTTTGCCTGTGCCGGGAGCGCTTTGACTCGTGGACCACCAAATCACAGATCGTGAGGGGTTTAATGATTCTTCCTTCATTTATCGAAGTAAGAATTTGAAGCGAATATCTTATCGATGTAAGATATTCACTCTTCCAAAGATCAAGTCTGAGCTTAGATCTCTAGGACTCGCTAGAAGCTTCTTGAGGATGTTTGTGAAGAAGGAAGACTCTCTCTCTTGCTCTAATTCACCAAAACTCAAGGCCTTATAACTGCCACAGCATCCTGCTTTAACTGCCGCGGCACCATAGGTTGCAGCGGTTAAGCCGCGACACCATAGGCTGCCGCGCCTTAGCCGCGGTACCTTGGTCTGCCGCGCCTTAGCCGCGGCACCTTGGTCTGCCGCGCCTTAGCCGCGGCACCTTGGTCTGCCGCGCCTTAGCCGCGGCACCTTGGTCTGCCGCGCCTTAGCCGCGACACCATGTCTTGCCGCGCCTTAGCCGCGGCACCATGTCCTGCCGTGCCGCCATGTGTTGCTTGGTGACGTGTATATTGTTATTCTATGTCATCTTGAGTGGTGTTTAAATGTATGTAAGCATTTTTCGACGCCTACAGATACCCCCTCCAAAGTATTCCAAACTCATTCTTTTATAGAGGAGTCTGGGATACTTTGGATAAGATAGATCTTATCTGCAACCCCTTCAATGCTTGTTTGAGTAGATCGTGGAGAGGAGTCCATAAAATAGCTTCGTCTCTTGATCTCTTCATCCATTAGTCTATTCAGTTCTTTGTAGAATAGCTAATGCTTCTTCGGCACTGCGTTTATCGCTGAACCGTTGTTGAAATTTTGAATCGAGGCTGGCATTTCCATATTGATGCTCGTTTGTCCTTTGAGAGTTCGTCAGGTTATCCTTAAGAATATTCATATTAATATTCTCCAGAAACTTCCTGTTGAGGGTAGGGGAACAGTTTAGACTCGTGTACCTATTGGAGTAAACATGGTCTCTTTTTTGTTGGTAGAGATGAACCCAAAATCGGAGAGGAAGAATTTTATATTCTATCTCCTGGTCTCTTGTTTGTTGGTAGAGATGAACCCGAAATCGGAGAGGAAGAATTTTATATTCTATCTCCTAGTCTCTTGTTTGTTGGTAGAGATGAACCCGAAATCGGAGAGGAAGAATTTTATATTCTATCTCCTAGTCTCTTGTTTGTTGGTAGAGATGAACCCGAAATCGGAGAGGAAGAATTTTATATTCTATCTCCTAGTGCAAAGGAAACTCGAAGTGGGATCTCCACTTAGAGAATCTGAATTGGTTTGAATAATCCTAACTGTCATAAGGTTTGATTATCCAATTCAAAACTGGACCTTTCGTTCGCAGAATGAATCGAAAGGAGATTTTGGCTGTGGTCCTAACTGTAGTAAGGTTTGACCAAGTAGGAGTTTTGAGACGATTCTAACTGTTTAAAGGTTTGATCGTTCAATTTGTGGACCTTTCGTTCATGGGAGGAATCGAAAGGGGATTTTGGTTTTGGTCCTAACTGTTTAAAGATTTAACCAAAAGGGAATTCGAGACGATCCTAAATGTTTAAAGGTTTGATCGTTCAATTTTTGGACCTCTCGTTCATGGAACGAATCGAGAGGGGATTTTGGCTTTGGTCCTAACTATTTAAAGGTTTGACCAAATAGGCAGTGAGACGATCCTAACTGTTTAAAGGTTTGATCGTTCAATTTGTGACCTCTCGTTCATGGAACGAATCAAGAGGGGGATTTTTGGCTTTAGTCCTAACTGTATTAAAGGTTTGACAAATGGACAGTGAGACGATCCATAACTGTTTAAAGGTTTTGATCGTTCAATTTGTGGGACCTCTCGTTCATGGAACGAATCGAGAGAGGATTTTGGCTTTGGTCTAAACTTTTAAAGGTTTGACCAATATGGACAGCTAGACGATCCTAACTGTTTAAAGGTTTGATGTTCAAATTTGTGGAACCGTCTCGTTCATTGGAAAGAATGCGGAGGGGATTTTACGCTTTGGTCCTACTGTTTAAAGGTTTGACGCAAATGACAGATGAGACGACCTAACTGTTTAAGGTTTGCATCGTTCATTTTGTGACCTCTCGTTCATCGGAATGAATCGAGAGCGGGATTTTGGCTTGGTCCTAACTGTTAAAGCGTTTGACCAAAATGGACAGTGAGACGATGCCTAACTATTTAAAGGTTTGTCGTTCAAGTTTGTGGATCTCTAGTTTCGTGGAACAAATCGAGAGAGGGAGATTTTGATCCAACGAATGTGATCGAATCTCCATCTCAAGCATAGAATATTCGGAAATCACCAGTCGGCATGTAGTGTTTAACAGCACTTGTTTGTAATGATCGGTTATTCCTAAGAAAATTACATATAGCATTCTTTCGGAGGAACTTCCGTTTACATCGAACCATCCACGCCCCAGCTTTTTCTGCGAAAACTGAGTTGTATCATTATGTTTAGCTATATGATCGGCGTTATACCCTTAAAAGTACCATGCATGGCAATTCTCCGCAGGAACTTCCGCGTGTGAAAGAAGAAAATAGTTAAGACTCATATACCTGTTAGAGGTATTAAGGAGCAGTTTATACTCGATTACTCTTTCGGAGTTGAGATGGAGAAGCAGTTTATACTCGTATATCATCGGAGTCAGGGAAAACAGTTTATACTCGTGTATCCAATGGAGTTAGGTCGTCTTTAATCGGCTTGTTTCGCCATTATGACGCCAGAGTCAATTAATGCTTGGATCTTATTTTTGAGTCCAAAGCAAATATTGGTGGGATGAAGAATCCTTCTGTGGTATGCACAGTAGTTTGGATCTGTAATCATCTTAGCTCCATCTTGATCTTTAATAGGTGGTAGCTCGATTTTGTCATTGGCGAGGAGGTATTTCAAGATGGCTGGAGCTTCATCATCTTCGAAAGAATACTCCTTTTGAAACCTCGGATCGGGAGTCGCGTTCCCAGTGATTGCAGATGTCGTCGGTTGGCTTCTCTCAGCTTTCTTTCTTTTAAGAAAGTGTTCAGCTTGTTCGCCACGTAATTTCAACTCTTTCCAAGTTTTGGATGGTACGACCCCCAGGGCTTCCAGGACATCGATGGAGAGATTGTTGTGGCATGTTTGCAGGATAAACTCCTCTGTAACAGGATCTCTGCAATTCATTGCTTTGTCACGGAAGCGCTTGACAAAATCGTCGACTGACTCTCCGTCTTTTTGCTTCTCATCCAAAAGGGTTCCGACTGGCACTTCGGTGTCATCATCGAAGAAATTTCTGAGGAACAAACTTTCCATGTCATCCTAACAATTGATGCTCCCTGGCTTGAGCCGTCGGTACCAATCGAAGGCGGGCCCGCGAAGGGTGCCAACGAATGACCGGACCATTAAAGCCTCATTTCCGGAGATCATACTCAAATGAGACTTGAAATAAATCAAGTGCTGAATAGGCGAGTTCTTCCCGTCAAACGGTGTGAAGTTAATCATGTTGAATTTTGCCGGGTACGGTATTGAATTCCATTCTCTTGGATAGGGACATGGAATACCCGTCTTTTTCACTTCTTGAGCCGTCATCAAAGCATTGATTTTGTTTTCAAGCTCTTTCATTTTCTCGTCATCGTCTATGTCTTCATTTGAAGGACGTTGAGGAGAATGAGTTAGACCACCCCCTGTAAGATGTGCCATTGAACCACCCCCAATATCGTTATTGGGAGGGTGTGTTAAACCACCCCCAGCGTTATTGCTATTGGGAGGTGTATCAGCCATAATGACTTCATCCACCTCTGGATCACGGCTGGATTCAGCTCGCTGACTGGACTCAGGAGGTTGAGGCCGTTGAGTTAGCACTTCTCTCATTTGTTGGATAGCTAGCTCCATCTCTGTCTTCATCTCAGCTTTGATTTCTTCACGTTGTTTGGCTAGAGCTTCTTGAAGTATTTGAGCAAATTGATCAGAGGTGATCGTGAGTACTTCTCTGGTTTGTCCCGTGCTAGACATTGTATCATCAGAAGCAATGGCTGAACAAGTGTCTGAGAATTCATCCTCCGAGGACATTCCTTCTTGCATTCTTTTGTAATCTCTGCGTCTGATGGCTCCTAATTGGAGTCGAGACATCCTTTGAGCAATTCTTGGATTGACTTTTCCTCTAGGAGAAAAGTCGGGATTTGAGTCACTTGAATGCCGCTTAGACTTTCTTTTATCAGCCACGTTGATGGTAACTTCAGGGAATTCATCATCTTGGACAGCTGATCTTATAAGTCGTGCACAGGAACAATGAGAGCGAATAATTCTTTTTCAAAATTTATTCACACCCCCAATTTGATAATACGATTCATCGGTATGATTGCCAAAAAATCGTATCGTCTGTTGGTATGATCTCCCAGGTATGACGATATCATTTGGTGAATGCGTCTTCTTCTGGGGGTATAAAACCTTGTTGGCATTCTCAGGACAATTTATTTTTGTCCTTGAGCGATCCAAGGTTATGTCAGGAGTCGCACGTCTAAAACCACCCCCTTGCGGGTATGGAGTCTTAACGGGCTCCAAATGCTGATTTTACATAAGTCCAGACTTTGGAATCCAAACTTTGCAGAGTTTTGGTGGTTCTTTGACCACTGTTTCTTTGCTTTCTTTCTCGGTCTTTGTTGTAAGAGAGCAGCGAGCATGAGCTGGTTTTCACGACGCTTTGTTATTTCTTGAGGGTCGCAACGAGCCTTCTGACCGGGTGTCCATTCCTCTGTCGTGAATTGTGCCAGAAAAATGCAGTATGTCGTTTGCTCGTCCTCGGCGCTTGACAAACACTTTGTTGTTTCCTCGACTCTAAGTCCGCATAATAACGAAGCTCCGTCGTTTGTTCAAATGCCTTAGCTATTTCGAGTACGGCGCTGACTGCTGTCTCTGGACGAGCCCTCTTCGTCAGTACTGGTGGCCTTTGATTTAATGACTCTTAACTAGATAAAAGTCATTATGAGCAGAGGTGTGCGCAGTAAAATCCTTAGCAACAATCCGGAAGAGAGTCTTCATTTTTGTGCCTTCTTTGGCATGTAGGTCTTCCTCAATTGTGAGATCCTCTTTATTTTACGAGACAATGAAGATCTTGAAGAAGATGATGAGAGATATTCCTCAAATTTGGTTTTGGTCGATTCGTATTCGACCATTGGATTCAATTGGAATCTTGATACGGCTGCCCGACAACGACGGTCTCGGCAGCGAGACCGTTGGCTCCCACTGTGGTCGCCAGCTTGTTTGCGTCAAAAGTTGGTTTTGTTATGGAATTCATTATATCTTCGGTCGATTACAATAAATTCAAAAGAGATAGTCTTTTTATAAGACTTCTTTTACACAACAAAAGGAAAATTACAACTCTTGAGAAACAAACGCAGGATCGTTGTTTGGATCGCTGCTTGCGTGGGATCTTTGCCTGTGCCGGGAGCGCTTTGACTCGTGGACCACCAAATCACAGATTCTGATTGAACCGTGAGGGGTTTAATGATTCTTCCTTCGTTTATCGAAGTAAGAATTTGAAGCGAATATCTTATCGATGTAAGATGTTCACTCTTCTAAAGATCAAGTCAGAGCTTAGATCTCTAGGAATCGCTAGAAGCTTCTTGAGGATGTTTGTGAAGAAGGAAGACTCTCTCTTGTGCTCTAATTCACCAAAACTCAAGGCTCTCTGCTCTAATCTCCCTGGAAAATGCTCAGCCCCTGTCAATGATGGCCATAGGGGGATTTATATAGCCTCCTTAGACGATAACTGAAGAAATAGCTGGTCAATAACTGTCTCTTTAGGCGCGGCAGCTGATGCTGTCGCGGCTAAAGGGCGCGACAGTCGACAATGTCGCGGCCAAAGGGCGCGGCAGTCGACACTGCCGCGGCTAAAGGGGCAGTTACACCCACGTTCATACGTGTTTGAAACAGTTCTCCCACGACCTTTAACCACCTTTTTCGTGGTTTAACTGCGGACTTCAAAAACCATCAGATAACTCCCTTATAACTGCCACAGCATCCTGCTTTAACTGCCGCGGCACCATAGGTTGCAGCGGTTAAGCCGCGACACCATAGGCTGCCGCGCCTTAGCCGCGGTACCTTGGTCTGCCGCGCCTTAGCCGCGGCACCTTGGTCTGCCGCGCCTTAGCCGCGGCACCATGTCTTGCCGCGCCTTAGCCGCGGCACCATGTCCTGCCGCGCCGCCATGTGTTGCTTGGTGACGTGTATATTGTTCTTCTATGTCATCTTGAGTGGTGTTTGAATGTCTGTAAGCATTTTTCGACGCCTACAGCTTTAATGGTCCGGTCATTCGTTGGCACCCTTTGTGGGCCCGCCTTCGATTGGTACCGACGTCTTAAGCCAAGGAGCATCAATTGCTGGGATGATATGAAAAGTTTATTCCTCAGCAATTTCTTCGATGATGACACCGAAGTGTCAATCGGAACCCTTCTGGATGAGAAGCAAAAGGACAGAGAGTCAGTCGATAATTTTGTCAAGCGCTTCCGTAACAAGGCAATGAATTGCAGAGATCCTGTTACAGAGGAGTTCATCCTGCAAACATGCCACAATAATCTCTCCATCGATGTCCTGGAAACCCTGGGGGTCGTACCATCCAAAACTTGGAAAGATTTGAAAATGCGCGGTGAACAAGCTGAACACTTTCTTAAAAGAAAGAAAACTGAGAGAAGCCAACCGACAACATTTGCAATCGCTGTGAATGCGACTCTCGATCCGAAATTCCAAAAGGAGTATTCTTTCAAAGATGATGAAGCTCCAGCCATCTTGAAATACCTTCTTGCCAATGACAAGATCGAGCTACCACCTATTAAAGATCAGGAGGGAGCTAAGAGGGTTATGGATCCAAACTACTGTGCATACCACAGAAGGATTCTTCATCCCACCAAGATTTGCTTTGGACTCAAAAACAAAATCCAAGCCTTAATTGACTCCGGTGTCATAACGACGAAACAAGCCAAATAAAGACGACATTTACTCCATTGGGTACACGAGTATAAACTGTTTTCCCTAACTCCAAAGAGTATACGAGTATAAACTGCTCCTCCATATAACTCCGAAGAGTATACGAGCATAAACTGCTTCTCCATACACTCCAAAGGGTATACGAGTATAAACTGTTTCCCGAACCTCCGACCTATATAAGAGGTTAAAAATTGCTTCCTTAAATTACGCGCTCCAATAATGTAACCAAATGTGATTAGACTCAGGTTCACCTAAAAGCTGGGGATGGATACGAGGTTATCATGGCTGAATACGAAGGCAGGAATCAAGACCTGATTTTGTATCAAGAGCAGCAACATTACTCACAAACGAGAAGTTTCTGAAAAAGTACTATTCCTAGTACATTCAGGGTAACCTATTTAACGGGAAGTTCCTGGAGAATGCTATATATTGTATTCTTAAGGATAACCTGAAACTAATTGATTATTCAAGGTGAAAACAAATCATCTGAATAATCCACTCTTAATCATGATAAAAATGATTAAGAACCACCCGCTGTGACTATTTAATCATGTCCAAAATGATTAAAACCCTTCGTCTGTGATTTTCAGAGCACTCTTTCATTGAGAGGAGATTCAATGACTTCATTAAGTCAATCTTCCTTCACGAAACTCTGAAATCCTTCAAGGATGATGCATGTCCCATTTGCTTTTCCTTCCTGAAATCCTTCAAGGATGATGCATGTCCCATTTGCTTTTCCTTCATCCGATTCTTGGTTGGTTTCAATCATCGAGATAAATTTCGTCAACTCCCACTGTGACTTTCCAAGTACTCTTTCATTGAGATGAGATTCAATGACCTCATCGGGTTAGTCTTTCCTCACGAAACTCCTACGGTCTAATTGTGAAGTGCTTGATGATTCACAGTTCTCCACCATAAATTCCCTCACCAATCAAATTAACTAATGGTGGGTCCACCAAAACGCTTCGAGGTTAAATCCACCCAAACTCCCGCTGTGTCCGAGTCTTTAATACTCCCACTGTTGAGCTTTGACACAACACCCAAACTTTTAGTCCATGACGATTGTCAAACCCCTTTTCGTGCCAAGGTTTTATCACTTGATACTGAAACCCCCTCTCAGTGATTTGGGCAAATTGACACCCCCACTGTCATTTGTATCGCCTCACTCTCATTTTGGTCAAACTTTTAAACAGTTAGGGCCAAAGCCAAAATCCCCTCTCGATTCCTTCCATGAACGAGAGGTCCACAAATTGAACGATCAAACCTTTAAACAGTTAGGATCGTTTTAAAATTCCTATTTGGTAAAACCTTTAAACAGTTAGGGCCAAAGCCAAAATTCACTCTCGATTCCTTCCATGAACAAGAGGTCCACTCAAATTGAACGGTCAAACCTTTAAACAGTTAGGATCGTCTCAAATCCTTTTCGGTCAAATCTTTAAACAGTTAGGACCAAAGCTAAAATCCCATCTCGATTCGTTCCATGAACGAGAGGCCTACAAATTGAGCGATCAAACCTTTAAACAGTTAGGATCGTATCAAACTCCCACATGGTCAAACATTTAAACAGTTAGGATCGTCTCAAATCCTTTTCGGTCAAACCTTTAAACAGTTAGGACCAAAGCTAAAAAGGCCTACAAATTGAGCGATCAAACCTTTAAACAGTTAGGATCGTATCAAACTCCCACATGGTCAAACATTTAAACAGTTAGGATCGTCTCAAATCCTTTTCGGTCAAACCTTTAAACAGTTAGGACCAAAGCTAAAATCCCCTCTCGATTCGTTCCATGAATGAGAGACCCACAAATTGAGCGATCAAACCTTTAAACAGTTAGGATCGTATCAAACTCCCACATGGTCAAACCTTTAAACAGTTATGACCAAAGCCAAAATCTCCTCTCGATTCCTTCCATGAACGAGAGGTCCACAAATTAAACGATCAAACATTTAAACAGTTAGGATCGTATCAAACTCCCACATGGTCAAACCTTTAAACAGTTATGACCAAAGTCAAAATCCCCTCTCGATTCGTTCCATGAACGAGAGGTCCACAAATTGAACGATCAAATCTTTAAACGGTTAGGATCGTCTCAAACCCTCACTTGGTCAAACTTTTAAATAGTTAGGAACAAAATCGGAATCACCTCTCGATAAATGAAAGGTTTCCACACATTCTCCTCTCAACCAAACCTTTAAACAGTTAGGGCCGAGGTTAGAATGCCATCTCGATAAACGAGAAATTCACCTTCAGTTTGGGTAGTCAAACCTTCCAACTGTTAGGGTTATCAAAATCTTTCAGATTCTCGGAGTGGAGATCCCACTCTTAGTTTCGCCTTTTCGGATTCTCGAAGTGGAGATCCCACTTTGAGTTTCTTTTGTAGCAGGAGATAGAATATAAAATTTTTCCTTCCAGCATCGGGTTCATCTCTACCAACAAAAAAGAGACCAGGAGATAGAATATAAAATTCTTTCTCTCCATCTTTGGGTTCATCTCTACCAATAAAAAAGAGACCAGGAGATAAAATACAAAATTCTTCCTCTCCGATTTTGGGTTTATCTCTACCAACAAACAAGAGACCAGGAGATAGAGTATAAAAATTCTTCCTCTCAATCATCGGGTTCATCTCTACCAACAAAAAAAGAGACGAAGATACTCCAATAGGTACACGAGTCTAAACTGTTTCCCTACCCTCAACAGGAAGTTTCTGGAGAATATCACTCAGAATATTCTTAGGGATAACCTGATTACCTCCCAACAGGTATATGAGGTTAATATCACTCAGAATATTCTTAGGGATAACCTGATTACCTCCCAACAGGTATATGAGGTTAAACTATTTCTCGAACACTCCGATAGAGTATATGAGTATAAAATATTCCTCCATTCTTCAGCATCATCTCTAATTCAAGACTTCGACAACGGCCACGCGATAAACGCAGCACCAGAAGAATTTTAGCTATTCTACAAAGCACTGAATAGACTAAAAGATAAAGAAGTCGGGGATTGAAGCCATTCACAAACCACTCTATGAAACTTCTTCAAATAAATACTGAAGGGATTACAAGTAAAACCTATCTTATCCAAAGTATCTCAGACTCTTCTATAAAAGAACGAGTCTGAGATACTTCGGAGGGGGTATCTGTAGGCGTCAAAAAATACTCATAGATATCCAAACATAACTCAAGGCTGAGAAGAGAACAATGTGCATGCAACGATAAAATACACCGATAAAAAACCCATTGTGACGCGCCTATGGTGCGCCAGTCCATAGTGGCACGCCTATGGCGCGTCAGTCCATTATGGCGCGCCTATGGCGCGTCAGTCCATGGTGACGGGCAAACTACAGGGAGGGTGTCACGGCGGTTACAAAACAGTTATACGATGATTTTCAAGGTCCACGTGGCGGCATATCAGAAAAAGAACGTGTGCTGACTTGGACAAGCAGTTAAACCACGAAAAAAGTGGTTAAAAGACGTGAGAAGACAGTTTCAAACAAACTGGAACGTGGCTGTAACCGCTTCTTTGGCCGCGCCGGTCCACACTGACGTGCCAATAGCCGCGACAGTGTAGACTGGCACGCCCAAAGAGCAGTCACTTGGTCAGTTATTTCGTCCTCGTTTCCACTGTTGTGCACTCTTATCCCTATAAATACCTCCCTAGACATGAAATAAAGGAGAGCAGATTGGAGCATAGAGACTTGAGCTTTTGGTGATTTGGAGCAAGAGAGAGAGTCTTCATTCTTCATAAACACTTCCAAGAAGCTTTTGGTGATTCCCAAAGATCTAAGCTCTGACTTGATCTTTGGAAGAGTGAACATCTTACATCGATAAGATATTCGCTTAAAGATTCTTACTTCGATAAATGAAGGAAGAATTTCCAAAACCTTCACGATTCAATCAAAATCTGTGAATCGGTGGTCCACGGGCTAACGCATCCCCGGCACAGGCAAAGATCCCACGCAAGCAGCGATCCAAACAACGATCCAAACAACGATCCTGTGTTTGTTTCTAAGGAGCTTGTAATTTGATTTTTGTTGTAAAGAGTAGTTTTACAAAGTACGAAGCTCACTCTTTTGTATTCATTATAATCGATAAACAGTTATAATGAATTCTACAACAGAACTTGTTCCTGACGCAAACACCATGTCTCATTCGAGTGGAGAGAATCCATCTCTTCTTACATTGCATGCTCCCACTGTTAAGCTTCACTAACTTGTATAGCCTCCTCATAGCACTCTGGCTCTTCGCTATCTGTCAAAAGTAAGTAATCAAGTGATGAGAGATATTTAGGATTCGGTTTGGGTACCCTGGATGACCTCCTAAGCTCCACGTCCTGGGTAGTAGCTTCTGCACCTGGAGTCTCCTCTGTTCTTCGGTCAGAACTAGCACTATCTCCCCCCATCTGAAAGTTCCTCCAAATTCATGTACTCAGAACCATCTGTATCATTAGTGTTGCTCCCACTGTTTTGACTATCATTGACATTGTCCATGTCCTTGTACATCACCTCCTCATCGAATATCACATCCCTTCTCCTAATGATCTTCATGTTCTTCTCATCCCAAAGACGATACCCGAACTCATTAATGCCATATCCAATGAATGTATACTTCTGTGACTTAGCTTCTAGCTTTTCCCTGACATGGTCACTGATATGAACATATGCCACGCAACCAAATACCCGCAAGTGTGAGAGATTGATCTTCTTACCACTCTAAACATCCTCTAGAATCCCAAAATCCAATAGAACTAATGACCCATGATTAATCAAGTAAGTTATCGTATGCACCGCATCCCCCTAAAATATCTTAGGTAGACCTACATGTAATCGCATGCTCTTGGCACGCTCCGTCAATGTCCTGTTCATCCTTTCTACAACGTCGTTCTGCTGCGGCGTCTCTAGAGTAGTCCTCTCCAAATGAATCCCGTTTAGAGCACATAACCTCTTGAACTCCTCTAGCTCATATTCTCCACCGTTGTCTGATATCAGACACTTTACCTTTAGATCTGTCTCGTTCTACGTCATGATCTTCCACTTCTTGAAGATCTCGAACACCTCTGACTTGTGCTTCATGAAGTATACTCACACCTTCCTCGAGTGATCATCGATAAAGATGATATAATACGCTGAACCACCAAGAGAAGACACACTACTTGGACCCCATACGTCTGTATGAACAAGCTCTAGCTTCTGAGCTTTAGGTAGTCTTCCACCCTTTTGAAAACTAACTCTCTTCCGCTTCTCGTAGATACAGTCCTCGCAAACACCTACTTCCACTGAATTAATGCCGGTTAGCTTTCCTTATGAATGTAGAATTTTTATCCCCTTCTTGCTCATGTGTCCCAGCCTATTATGCCACAAATCTCCACTCTCCTTACCAGCTACAATTATGAGGATGTCACTCGCATGTGAGGTGAGGTGGAGAGTTCATATTTTGTTGCCTGGGGTAACCACCATTGTGTCGTTGGAAAATTTTCACGAATCCCCGGTGAATGTTAAAACATAGCATTCCGCTCCAAGCTGGACAACCGAAATAAGATTCCTCTTTAGCTTCGGTACGTGTCTTTGTGTGAAGGACCAAGACGGTCCGCCGTCGTAACCTTGAATTTCGACAGGTCAACGCTGTCGTGAGACTTCTTCGGAGGTACGGGATCAACTAGAACAGGAACGAAGCTTGACGAAAGCAGAGAAATGGCTATATGTGGGGAATTAGGCGCGAGATACCTTGAGGTGACTCAAGCTTGGCGCGAGTCAACCTGAAGTGGCTCGGGATTTCTGATCTTTTCAGCCGCTGTCGGAGTTGTTTTTTATGCCGCTTTGAACTTTAGCCTCCAGACTTGGTGTGATCTTGGTGGTCTTTTTACCACCTGATCCTTCTTTATGCCTTGTGCCTTTTGCAAAAGGGTACGAGCATGTGCGGCACGTGCATGACGTCTTTGGATACGCTCCTTTCGGGTTGAACGATTCCTTTTGACAAGGATCCATTCTTCCGTCGATAGCTTGGAGGATTTGTCAGCCACACACAGTTGAAGTGATTTGGTTGCTTGATGCCTCATGGACTCTAAGTTTGTGTAATATCAAACCTCGTCGACTTGTTCCAATGCTTTGGTGATTTGACGAGCTTGACGTTGACGTCGCCTCTGACGAGCTCTCTTCGTCAGAGTTGGCGTACTTTGATCGGATAACTCCTTGATTGGAGAGGAGTCACTTATAGCCTTTATTAGTGAGTACGCCTCCTTCAAAGATAATATCTTTCCGCATTTACAGGTAAAGGAGGATTTTGATGATGACGAGGAGAAATACTCCTCGAACTTGGCTTCACCAAACTCGTACTTAATCATTGAATCAACCGGGATCTTGATCTTCGGTTGCGACACGATAGTCTCGGCAACGAGACTATTGGCTCCTACTGTGATCGCCCGTGTGTTCACGTCGAAAGTTGTTTTCATTGCTGAATCTATTACATGTTTATCGATTACAGATTCAAAGTAAAATTAGTCTTTTTATAAGACTTTCTTACACAATGAAAATAAGAAAAATACAACTCTCTTTAAGCACACGCAGAGGACGTTTATCACCCATTGCTTACGTAGGATTTTTGCCTGTGCCGGGATTTATTCGTGAACCACTGTGGATCAGATCCGGTTGACCGGAATAAAAGATCAATGCTCTTGTTTCACAAAGAAAATAATCACAGAAGAAAATAATCTCGACCAAACGAGGATTACTACTCTTCTCGAGATCAAAACCAAGCTTGATCCGGAGGAAAGGGGAATAAGCCTCAGATCTCTCGAACTCTCCCTCTTTATACTGGAGAACTTCGCCAAGATTTGCTAGCCTCTCTGAAATTCGTCAGAACCTCGCCCTAGATCCTCTAAAATTCATGGCTCCCTTCAGATCTGCGTTTATGAGGGTGCTAGAAGTATATTTATAGATTTTAAATACCGTATTTGTGGATAGGATCGAAGAACAATCGTTATTATCCGTTTAGATGGGTTTTCGGTTGTGTAACAGCTTTCGCACGTTTAAGAATAACCCCACATGTTTATGAATAAATCCAAGGAGTTCTAGAAGTAAATCTTATCAAAAAAACACATTGGGAGCTGACCTAGGCGTGAGTCACTTCGGAGTGATTTGGAATTTCCGAGTCACTTTGAGGTGACTCGGATTTTCCGAGATAGTTTGTATTATCTTCGGTATTTTAGCTTTAATTATCTCGTCTGACCTGAGAATGATGTGATTCAAGTTGTGTTAGAAAGTTAGTGAAGAGACCTATAACTTTTGTTTTTTGAGATTTTTCAAATTTGAAGCGAATAATGGTTGAATTTTCAATTCTTCTCGAACCATGCATTCTAAATCTCGTTGTTGCTTCATCGCTTTGTATTTTCACGCGCTTCTTTCGCTTTGTGCGCTTCTTCACCATGCGCGTTCCTTTGCTTCCTTTTGACATCGGATGATCTTCTATATGGGTAATCCTCTCTGACTCGGATAATAGTGTTCATCATTTTCTTTCTATTTCGAACTACGTGCGAAAACCTATAGGCAATTTTTGACGCCTACAATTATCCCCCAAATATACTTTCCCAAAGTGCTCTGCTACATAGTTATAAAGAAGATTCCTATTAACGATGGCATGGAATGAGGCTTCCGAATCAATAAGCCATGAATCAAAATCGCTATCCATAGCAAAGATCAAGGCATTTTGCACGAGATGAGCTTCCTCCTCATTCGTATCCTTCTTTTGTGTTTTACAGGCTAAAGACATATGGCCCTTCTGGCCGCAGTTCCAACACTTTATTTTAATAGGCCTAACTTTCGAATTTGACCTTTTCTTAGTTGACTTCGACCTATTCCTATTCTGGTTACCCTTGTTCTGGCTTCTGCCTCTCTGCTCGAGATTTAGGGCTAATCCTGAACATTCTGATTTGGACAATTTTCTTCTAACCTCCTCGAATAGAATCATGCTAACAACCTCACTCGGGTTCAACTTTTCTTTTCCCGCCTAATTGCTAATTGCGGTCATACAACCTGCCTAACTATCAGATAACTGTGATAGAATCAATAGGGTCTGTACTTCATCATCAAACATAATGTCCACGGAGATAAGTTGATCAACAATCGTGCTGAACTCGCTGAGGTGTATCATGAAGGAGCATCCTTTTGCCATCTTGAGGTTGAAGAGTGTTTTGACTAGATGCACCTTATCTGTGGCTGACGGTTGCTCGTACATCTTCGCGAGCGCTGCCATAAGCCCTCCCGTCATCTTCTCCTTCAATATATTGTGTGCGATTGTCTTGGCGAGCGACAATCGGATTTTCCCTAGAGTCTTCCTATCCAGTATCTCCCACTCCTCGTCTGATTCATCTTTCTTCTTTCCTTTAGCTTTGCCAATCAACGGGCAATAGAAATCCTTCTGGTATAGACAATCCTCCATCTGCGGCTTCCAGTAGGCAAAGTCTGAGCCGTCAAACTTATTAATCTTAGATTTGCTTTCCTCTACCATGGCTCTCACACAAACCATCTGAACAAAGCTCTGATACCAGTTGTTAGGGATTCGAAACAATCAAATCAAATCCGTACCCTTCCGGACCTTGTGTTTGAGAGTAGGAAAGTAGGAAAATCATCACAAATAAAAGATAAAACTTACATAAAGGTAAACAAGAAAGAACACACCAGATTTAACGAGGTTCGACAATGTGCCTACGTCCTCGGGAGCCACACCACATAATTCTTTGATTAATTGAAGAAGATTACAATGCCCACAAATAGGTTTTTATCTCTCCGAAATCTCTCTAAAGAATCCTCTCAAAAAACCCTCTTTTTCTATTACACATAAAACCTAAAAATGTTTAAGGTATATATAGAGTCCCAGCCCAAAACAGATTCCCAAAATAATCAGGACTCTGGAAATCCTAACTCCGGTCGACCGGACATGCAAAGTCGGCCGACCGGCCAGAATGACGAATTCTGCAGGGTTTGGCGTGCACGTTTCGGTCGACCGGACTCTTCATGTCGGTCGACCGACCAGAGTGTCGATTTTTTCTCAGTTTCCTGCATGCATCGCGGTTGACCGGACCTCCTCCGTCGGTCGACCGGCTAGCGACTGGACTGTTTTCTTCGTCTTTTTGATTCAGCTTTGGGTCTACGCACTTAGACTAACAGTTACTAATAAAATAAAAGATATTGCACCAACAATGTTCTATATGAATAACGTTCTAACGTACAGAGGAGAGTGGATGTAGGAAGNGAAGGAGGAGAGGAAAAAGAAGATAAATGATATTTTAGAAACGAGAGAAAAATATCGGCTGAGGAGGGATTTAACAAATGAAAAATTGGATATTGGGGCTAAAGCACATATGCGAAAAGCAAAAGGTCTTGGTTTCTTATTTAGGAGACTAGGCACAATTTTTTATTGAGTTTAATGCTCAAATACTTCGTGGATATACTTTTATTGCATGGGCATTACTCTGATTTTTCTTAAGTGAGTGCTATCAAAATCTAATTAATAGTGATTAAAAAATCTAATTTATTGTAGTATATAATTAGATGAATATTTATTAAACCATTTGATGATTAGTCAGCTCAAATTCCACCCCAAAGTCTAGCTAAACAAATAGGGAGGGGGTTTATTATTGAATATGAATGAGAGATATCATTTATGCTAATAGTTTTTAATTATTATTACAGTGATCTCTTAATTTGTAATATAAGTAAACCACTATTCCATTTCTTTTGTTAATTAAATGGAATAATTGGGACAAATTGGTACGTACTATTATTGCTAGTACCAAATAGGCACAAGTGAGTAGTCTTGAATAGACAAAAATATTTATTAATTCAGCTAAGATCAATGAATGACTGGACTAGGACTAACATAGTTGTGTTGATATTAGGTTAGACAGAAATGGGTCTGAGTCAACTCCAAAAAAAAAAAAAATGAAAAATCAACTCATTGGAATAACGTAAAACGAGACGCAATCAATATTTTAGATTTGATGTAGAATCCAAATCTAGATTCATGGGATTTAATATTGGCCAAAAATCAAAGATCTAACTACACTAGATTTGATTAGTATGGACTGAATTGTTTTTTTAAAACGAACCTAATTATGAATAGACAAATTTTACTTCACACCAAATAAATCCAAGGTAAAAAAGTTAAGAAAGTACTCTTTCTGTCTTATTTTAAATTACATATTTAATTGGACTAAGTTTGAAGTAGGACTTCGACATTTGCAAGGTATGCGCCTTGTGTTACTGAAGCACGTGAAACTAGACCTGGTCTTTCTTTGGTGGAAAGGGGAGATCTTATCATATCTAGTTGCTTTTATCCTTGAGTTTATCATATATCCAGTCTCTTCTTTCTTTAAGGGTCTGTTTGGTTATTTCCTAAAAACCAAGAAATAGAAATGAAAACAAAGAAAACTCAAAAAGTATAATTTTATCTATTTCCATCCATAAAACCCACCTACAACATCTAATAAAATATTAGTTTTATCCAACACCACCACATCTAATAAAATATTATTTTTATCCAACAACTCATCCACCACATCTAATAAAATATTATTTTTATTCAACAACTCATCCACCACATCTAATAAAATATTATTTTCATCCACAACATCACTCAACTCATCTCATCTCATCATTTCAAATCACTCACATCATCCAATAAGATGGTGACAACTCATCTCATCTCATTAACATTTTATTTCCACCCATTTCCTCCCAAAAAGCTAGGAAAACAATTTCCTTAAGTGTGAGTCACATCATCCAATAATATAATGATAACTCATCTCATCTCATCTATTTTCTTATTTTTAAGTATGAACCAAACAAAAGAAAACAACCTATTATAAGAAATAGGTTTCTTATAATTCATTTCCTTATTTTTTTCGCCAACCAAACAACATCAAAACAAGTTTTCTTAAAAAATTACTCACATCATCCTATAATAAGGTGACAACTCATCTCATCTCATCTCCATTTCTTTGATTTCTTTCTTTTTTTAGCAAACCAAACACTCCCAAAACAAATCTTTTTAGAAATAGTTTTCCATTTCTTTGATTTCCCACTTTTTTTAGAGAAACAAACAGACCAAAGAATTGCTCTCTCTTTTATGACCATTTCGCCATAACATAAAAAAATTGCTTTTATCCTTGAGTTTATTACCTAACCCTCCACTTTACCACTAGCATCATTAAGTGGTTTATCCCTTAATGAAAGGGATAAATTAGAGTATATAATCTTTGGAGAAACCAAAATCAAGAAAAACTTAAACTTAATTGGCAGACTTAAAACCAAATGTTGGATTTGATTGTTCTATAATTTAAAAGTAATTGCTTAATTCCTCACTTTCTGGACAGGTTCGGCAACCTCAAGGCGAGCCCTCAAGCTTAAGACTATTGTTAGGGATAGAGGTATCTCAGACCTCATCGCATCAAGCGAGGATAGCAATGGAGGAGCAGCCAGCCTCTAGGTTAGCAGTAGCGTCAGAGACGGTTTGTTCTTTTGGTTTTTGCACAGATAGGGTCCTCTATGACCTATACATTTACTTTTGGTTTGTTAATTTAACTTAATGTTGAGATGTGATGTTATCACTTTTGTATATTCTTTTGTGTATCTAAGGCTGATTTTACTTCATTCCTCTATTGTGTAGAGTGACGACATAGGTCCGCTCCTCTGTCAATTTTGGATCTATCGTTAAATCACAATTAGATATAATAGATGTAAAACCATATTTTTGTTCTATACAATGATAGGGCATCTTGCCCTATTTTTACTTCCAAAAAAGAAAATATTATGTTTGACATTTTCATCCAATATTGCCTAAGTCTAAGTGATATGTGTAAAAATTTTCTCCAAAAATAATATTAAAAGCAAACTTTTGAAATTAGTCAACAGTTATCTTCCAAATCCCCTAGCTTGTGAGTGCAAGTCATGATGCACTTGCGCGCATCCACCTAAGCTCACAAACTTATTCTGACCAATTCAAAGAACACCTATATATATAATCAACGCTTCAGCTTATTTTACTAGTTATTTGTTTATTAAACTATTTATTTTGTTAAAAAAAAGGACTTGAGTCAATGTTGAACAATGCTATTAGTTAATGTATACAAGAGGAGGATTGTGGTGGTAGCAGTTGATGTTGTTATTGGGTGCTCTGAGGGGCTTTTCAATAGACCCACTTGATTGATTGAAGCGTTCGTTAATAAATTATTAAAGTGTAGCTAAAGTAAGTAAGCCACCTAAGACCAAAGGATATATAATGTGGGGTAACCCGAAAAGCATATCTCGATGTTTTTAAACATTTTCCCCCTCACTATTAAGGAACTTTAGGATCCATAGATTAGGTCTCCCACTACAGTGACACCATATTGAGGACGCAGATTTGAAGTGAATAATGCAGACCTCCCCAATGCTACAAACTGTTTCATAATCACTTTAGAATCTGCCCTTTGAACTTTTTATAAAATTACTAGGGTAAGGTGCATATACATGTACATTGCGTACGTACTATAAAGATGTGTAGTAACTTACGCCATTTTATTATACATTACATATGCTATCGAGATGTAGTCACTTACACTATTTTATTAACACTTGCATCTTTTGCTCTAGTAAATTGAGATATCTCGTAGGAATCGCATGACGATGATGCTCAGTTCATCTACAACGTGTAGTTGTCATATGGGAGGTTGAGATGTCGAGTAGAAATCACATGTTAAGTATTATTTATATTTTAATCCCTGTGTAAAAAAAAAAAACTTCCTTCTAGTTATTGATATCTTATAATCTTGAAGATGTTGGGGAGTATATATCCAATCCTATATAACATGCTAATTAACCATCATGCAAATAGATACAATTCAAATTGTGTTGTGGCTAGAGTAGTCAATGTTAGTTCTTCAAGAATAAGTAGTGGTAAAAATATATAACATACATCAATGTATTTAGGCTATGACTTCACTTTTGCATCATCAATGACCTTCCTTACTCCTACATTCTAGATCCAAAATATTTTAAACCATTTATGGGCTAATGTCTGTTTCTTTATTATTGGGTTGACCAATTACACCATTGTGCAACTAAAATAATTATATATACACTACATCTCAACTGTTTTGTCTCCATTTAAGACTTTAGGACTCAAGTTGGGAATCAAAAGGGGCCACCCCTTTGAGATGGCCTCCACGTGTTACGGTCAGGAGGATATGCGTCTCTCATGCATGAGTAGTCTAGAATCTAAGAAAGTATCTAGTGAGCCGAGTCTACTAGAATATATAGAACTCAATAAGCCTTGAATTCCTTAATGTGCTCAATCGTCTTGAATGCGAAGAGTGAAAATTAAACGCCAACTTCTCATTTCACTAACATTAACATATAGCTAGCCCATCCACACTAGCTCATTTGTTCACGAACGAATACACACATAAAGAAAAAGGGAGCTGCCTTCATGAGATTTGGTTCGATAGAAAAGTGATGCTCGGCGATGACCAAGAGTAAGCAAGCGATCGAGCAAAGCGAGAGAATTAAAGAGAGATCTTAGCTAGTGCACGATCTCTTTGCTTTACTTGATCTTCACTTTATCGTTAGATTTGGCGATAGCCTTGGTTTCTTTAATTTGTTTGGTTCAAATATTAAATATACACCCGATCGAGCATGTGATACAAAAAACAGAACAAAATACATTTAAAATTTCTTGAAGGGAGCAATAACCACATAGCTAGGAGGATGTAGCGACTGCCGTGATATATATTATGAGCAGCCTCATTCAGGATCTAGAGTGTAGAAAATCGACACCATTAATTGAATTAATTTTGATGAATAATCTAAATACAGTCATGTATAACTTGGCAAACTGTTGTGCGTGTGGAAGCCACCAAACTTATGTGCTTCGAGAAACCAAACTAAACAAACGCCGAGAGAAGGCAAAACAAACCAAAATAACGGAACAAACACAAACAACCAATTTTTAACGTGGTTTTCACTAATAGAGAAGAAGAGTACAAGCTGAGATTACAAATCACTCGAACTCACCAATTAATCTCACCAACAAATCTCTAATTCTATTCAAATAAAACACTACCCAATAGCTCAAAAAAAGACATCTTTTCTGTGCTTCAAATATCCCCAATTTTCACTGCTCGCAAACCCTCAAATCGTGTTCTTATTTATATCAAAACAGAAACCCAAACATAATCCAAATATGAACTCAAACTGTGCAGAAAACCCGACATAAGTCGACTTATCAGGCTCTATAAGTCGACTTGGCAGAGCAAAAAACAACAACTGGAGAACAGATCATAAGTCGACTTAACAGTCCTTATAAGTCGACTTGCCAGAGCCCAAAACAACAATTCTAAAACATAACGTAAGTTGACTCGTGCACAGACATAAGTCGACTTACCATAAGTCGCCTTATGCCTATGCATGAGTCGACTTATGACACAAAATCTGGTTTTTCAGATTTCTCCACACGAACTTGTCACGACAAAGGAGGATAATCTATTTGTTGTAATATTCTTTTTATTTTTATTTTAACTTCTCCTATCTTTCTCCGTGGAAATGCGTCAGGATACTAAAGGAACCACGTTTCATTCTCGTGTGACGCTCTCTCAGTCTTATTAATTAGCTATATATTTTCAAAATTTCCCTTAGACTTTGAACAACGCGGGAGGTATATATCAACTGTCCTATTCCTCTGAACCACTTGCGCACTGGTCAAATAAATTGGAAAGTCAGCTGGTAGCTTGGAGTTCGGCCATAATGGTCCCCAATTTTTTTGTGCTACCCAAGGCAGGGATATGTTAGCCTTTTTTGTGTTGACGCCTTTTGCGTGTAATCAATGGGACAGATTCATGGAGGTCTAACCGTTCTTTGAACGTCATTGTAGCATGATATTATTGTAGATGTACGTACTTAGATATAAGACACCACACCATACAAAAATACGTTGCAAAGTCCACAGTGTGAATATAAATACTAAGTACTACTGTGTATTATTGTGTGGTATCATGCTTATGAGGTGTCAACCTTGTCCACGTACGTAGTTTGAATGGATTCGGATCCTCTCCACTACAAAAAAAATAGTGGAGGGACCACTACATAATCACAGCCATTGATTATCTAGTTGATGGTTATGATTTTTTCTTTTAGTGCAAATTAGGAATGAGTGCAATACACGGGAGTATGGTAAGTGTTAGATTTAGATTGTATCATAACCGCCTACTAAATAATCAATGCTTGAGATTAAAAGTAGTGGTCTCTCTACTACTTTTTTGTAGTGGAGAGGATCCAAATCCAGTTTGAATGGCTACTTCCAACGCGCATCATGATATATCTTCAGCCTTCGCCCTTCTCCGCAAACAGTTAAAAGGTGGTTGTCCAATTCGTCCTTTCATCAGAACCTCGAAGTTGAAGTTGAGAGGTGGTCGAAGGATTATAGTTTTGTACTCTGCTTTTCGTAGTCGAGGTAGTCTTAGTTTTCAAAGACCAAAAGCTAAGGCAACATGGTATTATTCATCCCAAATCTTCTTCGGCCGAACTGTTCCGATCTCATGTTAAAGTTCTTCTTCATATTATATACACCAAACCTGTAAAGTTGTGATAAACATTGATTATTAATTATAATGTATACTATAATTTTAATCTAACTATTAATCACATAGAGTGCTTTCAAGATATCCACTCCGCTCTTTACGTATTTTTAAACATGTTCTTCCACGTTCACGGAGTGCAAATGCTGATAAAATAGTTTAGAAGGTATATATGAGTGGGTACCTTTCATAGTTCGTGAGGCGCGGTAATACACTCATAAATGCGGTACAAATCAGATGCATATGCGGGGCTTACCTCTTCCTGGCCGGGCCCCATATATTTTGGGCCTGGATCCGTCCCCACTTGCTCTTTATCGTGTCTAATTTTTGCTTGTGCTTTTAAAGTTAAGGATGGCCTTTTAAGTTGCCTCTCTTTTTGCATGTTATCGTCTCACCAACCTTTTTGTGGGGGATTGTACCCCTTTCACATTTGCTTTAGAACCTAAAAGTTTGTTTTTGTTACTTTATGAGATATACACATGGATGTGTGTGTATTGTCTCCTTTACATAGACCTTAAAAAATCTAAGGCCTTCAATTATTACTACAAAGAACTATGTAGGGCCTAAAGCTTGGTCCATCTCTAGTTCTTGGACATTTTAAGCTACCCCTATTTGTTCAAAAAAAGTCTCACTTGTAAAGGTGTTCCCTTTTGCACTGGAGATCAAGACTTCAAAAGTGATCATGATTGCAAATCACAAAATTTTTCTTTTTCTGAAAATGAAGTCTTTTGATTAAAATGACGCTCAATTATATATTTATTTGGGGTTAGGTGGTCATAAGGACGATGGAAGCTAGTCAATTAATCTCCGTCCTTACGAATGGACCCAAAATTGACGGGAATCTTTGGTCCTTAGACATGGGCCAATGTGGGCCTTAAAGCGCTATTTTTTTAGCCTAAATGTAGAAGTTAAATCAAGTTGCTATAGAAATTATCTGCCCCACCCATTATCATCTCTTGTTGGTTTGTTGTGATCGTGGGCTAGCTTAATGAAAGTTACACACTTATCCAATACGAAAAATAAGACATTAATTAGGCTGTTCAAGTCAAATTGTTATTGTTATTGTTTGTTATATTACTATTATTATTGTTATTGTTGTTATTATTATTAAATAGATAAATCATAAATATTACAAAATCCTCATGAACCTTTGGAGTTTTCACGTAACCCTTAAGACTTTGTAAATCAAAGACATTTCCATAAACTTTCAAAATCAAAATATACCCCACTGAACTATTGGAAAATCTCATAAATAACTTTAATCGTGTAGAATAAAAATCTAAAAATACAACCTGATTGTTATATCTTGCTCTCTCACATGAATGCTTTTCATTCAAATTTTTATGAAAATTTTTTATTTGTCCTAGTTTAAACTTATTATTCTGTTCTTTAACATTTTCTTTAATGAGATCCTATGCTAGTCCAACGGGTTAATATAATTTTGAAATTTAGGAGAAGTCTTTCTGATTTATAAAGTTTAAAAGGGGTTTGTGCAAAACCCTGGCCTCCTAAGTTTGAGGGGGCTTTTTCGGTAAAACTTACCCTTATTGCAGTTAGGGGTGGAAGCGAATCCAGTCGAATACGGCATTGCTTGTATTTACTTGAATTCATATTGCTAGTTTATTTTTATTAAGACTTACTTATTAAGGAATTTCAATCAGACCAAACAAGACGAGACGACACTAGACTAGACGACACCGGACGAGACGAGTCCAGGCGAGATGACACCCCTTGTGTCGACACGAAAGGCGGTCTTAGTCGACACGTCCTACGGAGTCAGTCGACACGCTCTGACGACACCAAACGAGACGAGACGAGAAAACACCCTTTGAGTCGACATGAAAGGCGGTCTTAGTCGACACGTCCTGCGGTGTCAGTCGACACCGCCCTGCGAATCTTTCCTTTTGTATGATATTCTGTTAATATCTCGACAGCTCGCTTACCCCTTTTAGTTCCAACAATTATATAACTAATTAGGTAATTTTAGATTTTATGTAACTAATTGATTCTCTTGTAATCCTATAAATATCTCCTAATATCAATGAAAAAGGCTA
Source organism: Asparagus officinalis (assembly GCF_001876935.1). Lineage (NCBI taxonomy): Eukaryota > Viridiplantae > Streptophyta > Magnoliopsida > Asparagales > Asparagaceae > Asparagus > Asparagus officinalis. Next base: position 50,249 of record NW_017972831.1, on the reverse strand, counting down.
TGTCATTATTCAGCAATTTTAATACTTTTAACATGGTATCAGAGCCGTTCTAGACCTCCTCCCACCACTCCTTTGCAAACCCTAGCTGCAGTCTTCACTATGACGACTGATTCTCAGATCACTATCATCCCCAACCCAGAAAATCCAACCCAAAACCTTCAACTCATCAACACATCCCATCAATCCATCCATAAATTGACCTCCACAAATTATATTGCTTGGAAACTCCAGATTGAGGTCATTCTCATCGGCTATGATCTCTACAAATACATAGATGAATCTCATTCATGTCCTCCTCGCACCATCAGCACCAACAACGTTGAAGCTCCCAACCCAGATTTTCTGCATTAGACTCAACAAGACATACTATTGTTTAGCGCCCTTGTTGGTTCCATTTCCCCCTCTCTCATCCCTCTCATCCAACAGGCAACCACCTCCCGTGAAGCATGACAGACTCTCGCCAACACCTATGCTCACCCAACACGTGGTCACATCAAGCAAATCAAGGACCAGATCAAGCAAGCTACGAAGGGACCACAATCCGTTTCGGACTATATGCAATATGTCAAGTGCCGAACTGATCACCTCGCTGCACTCGGCAAACCAATGGACCATGAGGACATCATTAAGAAAATCTTAGAGGGTCTCAATGACGACTATCGCCAAATCACTGATATAGTGTAAGGCAGGGACAACCCCATCTCGTTTGATGAGCTTCATGAGAAATTCATCAACAGGGAACTCGCGCTTCAGCAGTCGCAATCCGTCTCAACCCCGCACCCCGCTACGGCTAACGCTGTGTCGACCAGGTACAGTAGTTCAAACCGCTCCTCGTCCAATAAGGCGCAATCTTCACACCCTGCTCCAAGACGACAGTCGTCTCAGTTTTCACAAGCCACGTCTCGCTAGCAAAGGCAGTATCTCAGCAAGTGTCAAGGATGCCGATAACAAGGCCACACCATCGGTCAGTGTCCTCTTTTTCAGCTAGTACCCACCTCCTCACAAGGCGTCCCTCAGACCTCACACACTCGATCTCAGTGGCAACCAAAGGCGCATGTTGCCACAACATCAGATGTTGAAACCCTAACATGGCTTCTCGATAGTGGGGCATCCCACCATGTCACAACCGATCTCGGTCAACCACTCCCTTCATGCTCTATACGATGGGTCTGACAATATTATTATCAGTGATGGTACTGGGTTACACATTTCCAAAATTAGCTCATGTTCTCTTAAAGCATCCTCCTATACATTTAAATTACATGATGTTTTATTTGTTCCTAACATAAAAAGAAATTTTATTTTCATATTTCAATTTTGCAAATCAAATAATATGTCTATTGAGTTCTTACCATCTTCCTTTCGTGTAAAGGATCTACTGTCAGGGACAATACCGCTAGAAGGACAACCTAAAGATGGTATGTATGAATGGTCGAGCTCGCAACTCGCACCTCGTCCTTCGGCCCACTCCAGTGTTAAAGTGTCTTCTAGTGACTAGCATCATCATCTTGGTCACACATCCGAGTCAACCCAACATCATATCATATCTAAATTCGGTCTAGCTTTAGATTCATTTAATTCAAAGCAATCTCATTGTAATATCTGTCTTTGTAATAAAAGTCATAAACTACCATTCTCCCAATCATCAATTGTGTCTACTTCTCCTCTGTAAACTATTTATTCTTATGTGTGGACTTCGCCTATTTATTTTGTCGATGGTTACAAATACTACGTCATTTTCGTAGATCACTTCACTCACTACATATGGCTTTACCCTCTCAAACGTAAATATGATGTCGCCACTATTTTTCCTCGTTTCAAAGCCCTTGTTGAAAATTACTTCAAAAAGAAAATAATAACCTTCTACTCAGGCAATGGGGAGGAGTACATGGGTCTCGCCAAATCCACTAGACTGGCGACATATCTATCCACAAATGGCATCTCGCATCTCACCTCGACACCTCACACTACAGAACATAATGGTTTTTTGAAATGAAGACACCATCATATTATTAAAACGGGTCTTTCCCTTCTCTCTAAAGCTGTTTTACCACTCTCCTTTTGGTCATATGCCTTCTCCACTGTAGTTTTCCTCATAAATCGTCTCCCTACACTCACTCTTCATATGACATATCCCTTTCATAAACTCTTTAAGTCACCACCAAACTACTCCAAACTTCAAGCTTTTAGTTGCATGTGTTATCCTTGGCTTCGTCCATACTCGCCCCTACAAACTTGTCAGTCGCTCCACGCCTTGTGTCTTCCTTGGCTACTCCTTTACACAGAGTGCTTATATATGTCTTGATCCACAAACTCAAAAGACTTTCATCTCGCGTCATGTTCGATTTGTTGAGTGTGAGTTTCCCATGTCTATGTTCGCGGTGAAAATTGCCTTCATTAAATTCATTGTTATCTCAAGTAATTGCTTTTTTGTTACAAAAGATCCGGTCTTTTTTAGATCCGGTTACATGCTTTTTTGTTACAAAAGATCCGGTCTTTTTTAGATCCGGTTACAATGAAAATCAAAGAAAATAAAAAAGATTACAACTTTCTCCTTGTTTGTCGAACAAATCACGAGCTCCTGTTTTGTGGTCGCTCGCTTGTGTGGGTTCTTTGCCAACGTCGGGGTTAATCCGTGGACCACCGTGCGATTTAGATCCGGTCGGATCTACACGATTTGACGGGTATTATTTCGCGAAGGAAATAATAGCCGGGGGGGATTAAGGTTAATTCACCAAGGAAATAATCGCCCTTAATTCTCGGGATCAAAGGCCAAGCTTTGATCCGGAGTATGATCTCGTGTAGATCTCAGATCTGATCTTTCTCTCTCTCAAACTCCTGCCTTTTGTGACGTGGATGCTCGTCGAGAACCAGATCTGAATGCTCAAGTCCTCAAGTTTTCAAAACTCCAAGCTCAATCTTCAATTCGGCAGAGTTTCGACTCTCAAAGTTCCAACATTTTCAAATGAACCAAGGGGGGCCTATTTATAGGCTCTCTGAACTGTGCCCGCGCACAGATCTGGGTCGGCCACCTATGGGTGGCCGGCACTGGGCCGAGCCACCCATAGGTGGCTCGGCTCTTGGCCGAGCCCCCCTTAGGTATTGGGTTTCGTCGTTTTGTGTTATATCCGTTTTTCAGTTCTGTCCGTGATTCGGTTGACTTAGACTATGATTTGTTGATCTGATTTGGCAGTAAATCTGATTACTGATTTGGTAGTAAATCCACTTCTGAGTTCGAGTCCGAAACTGATCTTGATTCGATCGTGATTCGTCCGAGTCTTCCCTTGGTTGGATGACTCGTTGACTCTTCGAACACTTGGCTTGATTCCACACGCGAATGGATGTATTCCGTTTCTTGCGTGCGATTCGTCAACCTCGTCGCCTCATGTCTGTAAGAGTTCCGGTGCTGCATTTATTGTCTGACCGTTGTCGGAATTTTAAACTTGAAGTCGATTCCTGATTTTCTAATCTTTAGCTGACCATCGATTGTTGGCGTTGAGTCTTTATTTGCGACGCGTTGTCCGGTGTAGTGTTGTTGAGTTATCCTTAAGAATATTTATAAAAATATTCTCCAGGAACTTCTCAACCAAAAATAGGGAATAGTTTATACTTATATACCTTATTGGAGTAATTTCTGTGCCCGAATGAGCTGAACCGGCTTGATAATGAGCCAAAAAAGGCAGTAATTAGGTTCAAAAAATCTTCTAATCCTTCCGAATATATGGGAGAGGCAAGAATAAACCAAGGACTGAACCCTCGGTCGATTTGAAGTTGTTTCGATGCTCGATCCAGCTTTAATTTGAATTCTGGTTCAAAACAGGTCTGGTTCGGTTCAACTTGGTTTGGTCCGGTTCAACTAAGCTTGGTTCAACATTATAAAAAGGGTTTCTTTTTTCTCATTAGGGCCGGCCCCCTTCTCTCCCCTTTTTTATTTGATTTCTCTTCCCTCGAGCATCCGTTCTCCCTCAAAACTTCATAGTTGCATTAGATCTAGTCTTCCTTTGGATCTTTGACTGAGAAATCCCTCAAAACTTCCATATTTAGAATTTCTCTCAGGCCCCTCGAGCGCATGGTCTGAGCCTCTTTCAAGATCTGATTTTTATTGGATCCACGAGCTTTTCCTCAGGTAAATCCTCAACCATTTTAACATATTTTATGCTTAATTCAATTTATGAATTTGTGGGGTCGCATGCGAGGGTTAGGATTAAGATTTGACGCCTCAAGCTCACCTTTCAGGGGGGGAGAATTGCAAAAAGGAGGAACTTTTTCTGGATATGATTCCTTAATTTATTTTGCAGCTCACCATGTCTCGTATTGTGAGGGGTCAATCCTCTACCGCGTCGGATGATGGCGTGCCTCCCTCTTATGCTGGTGAGCTAATTTTTTTGGAAATTTACAAATTAGTCTATTTTTTCTTAGAAATTTGCAAATTGGTCCTTTTCACCCCATTTTGTTCTCCTTGGTGAGGCAATCGAGAAGAGCCTTGATTCTCCTTGGCGAGGATCGACGCTTTAAAGATATGTTTTGCTTGGTCAAAACCATATCTTAATATAAAGGGGGCGTTTTGACGCTGCATTGTGCCTTATAAGGCAGAGATGATATACCCTATCTTATAAGTGCATGAAGTGGCCAAATCGTCTCACCCTTTATAAGGGAGTGACTCTATCTTACCTATTCATAGGATGAGTTCAACTTCCTCTTATAATTGAGACTAACAAGTGTTTAAATGTTTTTGTTTCTAGTGGAATATCCTTCTGGGGCGTTCTCCTCTCACGCAGTGTACGGGCGTCGTGGCGAGTATTATTCGACTTCCAACGATTTTTTCCCTATCCTAGTCACTCCTCGGTTTGCTTCGGGCACGTCGACAGAGGTTGCCCAAGTGGTGAAGGAAGGTGGACATCGAGGTCTTCGCCAGTTGATTACAGATGCGCCCCTCGTGAAGGATGTCAGTTCGATTCAGCCTCTCAGGAAGACCGACTTTTTATTTGGCGACTCTGCCAGAGATTCGGATGCAGTGTTTATTGATGCCGAGCAGTGGCTTCATAAAACTGGCAGTGGTTTCATATATTTGCCGAAGATTCCTCGGCATCGTTCGTTGACTGAGCTCAGGCGTCAGGCTGTGACACGGGAGATGTCGTGGCGCTTGACGGAGGAGCATGAGAGCGTTCACTGCGGCTACATCACTCATCAGGCAGCTCCTGGTTCGAGTAGGAGTCATATCACTGGATTGCATCCTGGGGTATTGGGGTTGGATGCACCGCCGCGTAACGAGCTTCTTGCCTATGCTGCTACTTTGAAGAATCGCCTCGCTGCTTTAGGACGGGAGATGCCTACGACACGTCACAGATTTTATGGTTGGGTCCATTCTTTGGACAAGCTTTGGTGGACTCGCATGACGAAGTACGTCTTGAGCCGATAGAGCGAGGAGTTGCACGCTTGTGGTCTGTATGCAGCCGTTTGTGCCACCATGTATGACTTGCCTGTTAGCGCGAAGCATTTCTTCGCTTTGTGCGAGCTCTATAACCCGGATTCGAACACCTTTCTGACCCGGCAAGGGGAGTTGGGTTTGGCCCTCCATGAGATGCACAGGATTTCTGGTTTGCCCATGGGACAGATGCTATATTAGGAATATTTTTCCTCCAACCAAGAATTAAGTCAGCTGAAGGATCGCATGCCCGACCGCTACGAGACTTTATGGGACCTTACATCTCACTATCATATCGCTTTGGCGCAGTCTGAACCTTTAGCGAAGAGGGCTAAATCCCATGTGAGCCAGAAGCAGTTTGCATCTTATTTGTTCAGGAATTTAGAGAGCAATTCTGGCGAGGCTATTTGTGAGCTGGCACCACTCACTCCTTCAGGGGTTAATAGTCTACTGAAGAAGGTTGATGCTCATTCCTATACTATCAGCAGTCCTGAGAGTGGTTTTCCTACAGGGACCAAGTTTAAAACATTCTTGTGGCATGCGACCGCGCCAATTCGACCGATGACCCTCTTCGCTGGTTACCTCGCTATCTGGTTAAAGAAATGCGTGATCCCATATCATCTTGCCATTGGAGGTGCTCTACCCAGCGGTTCATCTTGCCTACAAAAAGGAACTTTCGCTTCTTCCGGTGATGGTGGCTAACATTCATCGAGGGCTTCGACAGATTTCTAGTGCTTTCACACGGAAGGAAAGTGAACCACCGGCTCAGATTACCACTATTAAGGTGGAGCTTCCGTACACTTATTTAATGGCTTGGTTCGTCCTTCATCGTTCTGATATGATGTCAGTACCGTATGCCACAGACCCCTCCGCTCCCCTACTATAGTTGTTTGAGAATGGCAAGTGGGAGGGGCGAGTGTAGGCTGTCTAAAAATCACAATAGATAGCTTATCCCCCATCAACCACCGATGATGGAAGTTACAATCTGACGACTTCCAGAAGGCTGTAATCTGAAGACTTTCGCGTAGATTGCTGAAGGTTACAATCTGACGACCTTCACGACAACTGATGGAAGCTCTACTTCAACAGCCTTCACAATCAACATCGGGAGTTACAATCTGACGACTCTCATATTCTCAAGGAGCCAAGACGAAGATTACAAGACAATGATCTTTGCAACGCTATGACAAAAAGAGATTACTTGGTGATAATCTCTGCAAGGCAAGACGCGGAGGTCCTCCCCGTATTTCAACATCAAAACGCCAGGGTCGAACCCCGCGTTACAACATCAAAACACCAAGGTCGAACCCGCGTTACAACATCAAAACGCCAGGGTCGAAACCCGCGTTACAA
>NW_017972831.1:15000-43075 GCF_001876935.1 Asparagus officinalis | reverse complement strand
AAAAAGGAACTTTCGCTTCTTCCGGTGATGGTGGCTAACATTCATCGAGGGCTTCGACAGATTTCTAGTGCTTTTACACGGAAGGAAAGTGAATCGCCGGCTCAGATTCCTACTGTTAGGGTGGAGCTTCCGTACACTTATTTGATGGCTTGGTTCGTCCTTCATCGTTCTGATATGATGTCAGTACCGTATGCCACAGACCCCTCCGCTCCCCTACTACAGTTGTTTGAGAACGGCAAGTGGGAGGGACGAGGATTCCCTGACGTCAGACAGCAGCTACAGGTCCACAAGTGTTGGGCATTTTCCACTTGCTTTCCACAGTTCTCCGGCCGATACGACGAGTGTCTGATTGATGAGGAAAAGCTGAGGGGGTACTGAACTCATTTAGATGTCGGCTGCTTTAACTGGCTGGTGAACATCAGGCCGGGTTATTTGACTTTCCGGATGAGGAATCAGTGTTTCATAGAGCCATACCTACCCTGCCGATTCGCTCGCCAGTTTGGCTATGATCAGCTTTATGTCGGGAATCCACGTTAGCAGCTTCGGACCCACGGTGGTTTGGTGGACGGTCTTCGTGCATGGTTGTGGACCGTGACAGGCTGCAGGTGGTTGTTAGCAGCTAATAAACCTATCCCCGTGAAGCCGATTGCAGAGCTAGAGGCTGAGGAGGCTTCTCAGGCTGATTCTCGTATGATTTGGGAAAATGCTTGATCACAAAGGGCACGGCACAAGACTCGTCGGATTGACGAAGAGGGAAAGAAGATCTTTCATTCTACTGACGAAGCTTCAGGCGGAGATCTTGAAGATCACGAGGACTGTTCTGAACGAGGCCAATTTCTTACTCTTTCCTTTTATCTTCCAGAATTATTAAGCCTGACAATGGTTTGATATTTCAGGGACCACAGCTGACCAAGATGAAGAGTTCCGTCCTTCTTCCCAGGCGAGACCTTCGATTATTGTCCCTGCTGCTAGGCGGAAGAGATTAGCCCGCAAGCCGCGTGTAGTTTTGTGAGCATCTGATATGGATCTGGCCGGTGACGATCCTGCTAGTGATGGAGGTAACATCTACCCTATAGACCAGCCTCTTGATCATTCAGCCTGCTAGTGATGGAGGTAACATCTACCCTATAGACCAGCCTCTTGATCATTCAGAATTTTGACTCACGCCTTTCCATCTCTATACAGGAGAGCGTGGGACCAGCCTCTTGATCATTCAGAATTTTGACTCACGCCTTTCCATCTCTATACAGGAGAGCGTGGGGAGATCGAGATGAGTCCTGATCCTGTTTTTCACAATTCTACATTTTCTGGTGAGCCCGACTCACCGCACCAGGTAGAAAGGCCTGCAGAAGTTGGTGACATTAGGAAGACTGTCAATGTAGGACCCGGTTCGATGAATCCAGGTACATCCACCATTAACAATATACAAAGGAGTTGAATGATTCGGATTTTGTGCTTCTCGCTCTTTTAGATAATTTGCAGGAGGCAAACGTGGATCTTGGGAATAGAGAGGCCGACGCACCTATAAGAGGTAACTCATTTATATTGGTTGTAGTCTCTTTATTCTCTTTTCGTACTTATATCCTCTTGTATCAAATTTCTTGACTGATGATTTTGACGAGGAAGGCTTGCTCGTGGACACTCCTATGCTCCACTTTATGTATGGTTCTCCTCAGATTGATGACCAGTTACCTGGAGATGTATTTCCTGAGTCTACGCTCCCTAAGAATCCCGAGGATGTTTTTTTTGAAGGTACGTAGCTCTTCTTAAGTTAATTATAGGACTGCTGAAGCGCGAGACCCCCGAATACTCTGCGTAGCGCGACTAGGTTGAGGGGCGGATATAAGAAGTTTATGGATTCACTATAATATGATGTATCTGAGAATTCTATTTTGTATTTGACAGGAGCTTTTGTCGAGACTGATCCTGTTAAGCCGGCTGTGGGACCAACTACCCCAGTTGATACACCCCCAGCCGTTACACCTCCACCACCCCCAGTGACTCAAGGGGAAGAAGGTATAAATTGAGCTACCGAGAAATGTTATTTATTTCTTCATCAAGACTTCTGATGGATTTCTCCTTTTTGTGTAGGGCTTTCTTCTCGGCTTCACGTCCTTGTGAAGGAGTTATTATCAGACAGCGACCCAGAGAAGATTGTCATCTGCATAGAGATTCGTTCCTTCTTCTCCTTTGTGAATGTTATGATTGGCAAACTTTTCCATGCCGGGCTTTCTCTTCACCAGTTTAAGCCATTCCTTGATCTCAAGATAAATTCAATAAAGGATGCAGGGTACCCGGATTTGGCGAAGGCTATTGTTGATGATCTTGACTGCCTAGGGCGTGAGCTTCAGACGTTTCGTGAGCTCCGGGATGCAGGTGCCTCGTCATTCATCGCTGCCGAGCTGGATACTCGCTTACAGACATGGCGCGATACTAGGTTTCTTGCTGAGCTCGAGATTCAGGTGCAGCGGGACCGGGTAGATCGAGTTGAGGCTAACCTTGCTATTAGGTCATCCTCACTCGACGAGCTTGATTCTTCCATTGCTTCTTGTGAGACCCAGATAGACCAGCTCCGAAGAGAACTCCGTGAGAAAGAGGAGACTTTGAGTATTCTTCAGATGACGAAGACGCAGGATCAGCAAGCCCACACTGCTCTATCTGAAGAGTTGAAATCTTTGAAGCAGAAGCTGACCGAGACGGAGGAGGTTGCTGCGAAGACTTTAGCTACCAACGAGGAGTCCATCAGAGCTGAGCTGAGGCAAGCTTATGATGAGAAGCTGTCTAAGCTTAATCAGCAGATTTTTGGCCATGTTTTTGATGTATGATTTCATTTGCTGAATGTTTTGACTTTTGGTCCTTTTAATGGAACTGGTTTTTATCTTTATTATGATTCCTCATTCTGTTTGAAATGATTGACCATAATACTTTTAGGATTTTTGGCAAATCCTCAGCCATCAACGGATTTGATTAGCCTTTATCGACTACCGTTTGAGTCGGGCTAGCATGCGAATTGTCTAAATCCGTTCCGCATGTAACGTTGTGCTAAAGGAATGAACTCCCTTAGACTTGGTTCTACGACTTCGAATACGTAGACTTCGTCATTGTTACGGGAATAGGCTACCCGGCGACACGAGTTAGGTGTTGACTTTAGGATTTTTGGCTAACCCTCAGCTTTCAACGGGTTTGATAAGCCTTTACCGACTACCATTTGAGTCGGGCTAGCACGCGAATTGTATAAATCCGTTCCGCATGTAACGTTGTGCTAAAGGAATGAACTCCCTTAAACTTGATGCTACGACTTCGAATACGTAGACTTCGCCATTGTTATGGGAATAGGCTGCCCAGCAACGTGTTTTAGATGCTGACTTATCCCTGCTTAGGCTTCGGGACAAAATACCCCAGAATCGAACTCTGGTGTCTTTTTCCACGGAGAAAGACTAAACCGGCGACGCGTGTTAGGCGTCGGCATATCCCTTCTTAGGATTCATGATTAAATTCCCCATGCGTGTAAGGCATGGATTTTGGTGTTATTAATAACAACCTGCCACAATGTTGAATATGCGAACGGGTGTTCTTTTTAACGGTTAAGAACTAACCGGCAGCGCGGGTTAAGCGCAGACTTATCCTTGCTTAGGTTTCAGGATAGAATACCCCAGAATTGAACTCTGGTGTCTTTTTCTACGGAAAAAGACTAAACCGGCAGCGCGTGTTAGGCGCAGACTTATCCCTGCTTAGGATTCGGGATAAACTTCCTAGGATGAATCCTAGATTGATAAATTTTGGAAAAGGTCAGTGAGGGAAAGGAAGAATTTTATATTCTATTTCCCGGTCTTCTTTTGGGGTGAAGGCGAACCCGGAAAACAAGGAAGGAAGAATTTTATATTCTATTCCTTGATTCTGGAAAGGAAGAATTTTATATTCTATTTCCAGCGCAAAAGAAACTAGAAGTGGGATCTCCACTCCGAGAATCTGGAAAATCTAGAGAAACCTGCCTTTTATAGGATTGGTTATCTAAAGATGAGAAATAGGTTCTTCGTTTATCGAAGTGGGATTCCAACTTCGGTTATAACCATAAGAAGGCTTAACCAAAGAGAAAAGAAATGGAGTTCTTTCGTTTATCGAAAGGGGGCTCCGAACTGAAAGTGGACCTCTTATTCATGGAAAGAGTCAAGAGGGCCAGGAAGACATTTTTGGTGGACCCACTGTCAATTAAAATTGATCAGTGAGGGATTTTGGTGGTGAAAAAATGATTTTGGGTTATCCTCTAGAATATTAAGTGTAATATTCTTCAAGGAACTTCCCGGTAAATGGGTTATCCTGAATGTACTAGGGGTAGTACTTTTTCAGGAACTTCTCATTTATTGGCATTAATTGCCTGGTGCCTTCTTGAGTAATCAGGCGATATGCACTGTTTGAGTAGACTGTGTCTATCACAAACGGCCCTTCCCATTTGGGTTCAAATTTACCTTTCTTCTTGGAGTTGAGGATTATCGGTCGGCGAGCAGCGATGACCAGATCTCCTTCCTTGAAGCTTCTTTGTCGGACTCTTTTGTTAAAGGCCCTAGATATTCTGGCTTGATATAACTTAATTTGTTGTTGAGCCTCCAAGCGCTTTTCATCCAACCTCTCGAGTTTTTCGAGACGTTTTTGATGTTGTTCTTCTGTTGTCATCTCAGTTGCGAGAGCAATCCGAAGGGATGGGATTTGAATCTCCAATGGTAGCACAGCTTCACATCCGTATACCAACGAATACGGGGTGGCCCCTGTAGGTGTGCGTATGGTGGTGCGATAAGCCCAGAGTGCTTCACCGAGTTTATCGTCCCAGTCTCGTTTATTGGTTTTCACAAGCTTTGACAAAATCTTAATGATCGTCTTGTTGAAAGCCTCAGCTAATCCATTCGTAGCGGGATAATAAGCTGTCGACGAAACATCTTCAATTTGGAACTTGTCACAAAACCTGATGAAAGCGTTGCTTATGAATTGTGGACCGTTGTCATGAATGATCCTTCTTAGCACACCGTGTCGGTATATGACATGATGCTTGATGAAATTGATGACGTTGTTCGTCTTCACTTCTCTAAGTGGAATTGCTTCAGCCCACTTTGAAAAGTTGTCCATGATTGCGAGAATAAATCGATCACCTTTGACTAAAGGGGGAAAAATAGGACCGACAATGTCCATGCCCCATGTCTCGAATGGCCAAGACGTGGTTGACGTGTGCAACTGCTCTGGTGGTTGATGTATATAATTCGCATGTACCTGACAAGCATGGCATTCTCGTGCATATTCGATTGCATCTCGAACCATCGTTGGCCAGAAATATCCCATTCTCCTGATGCGATCATATAGTTTGGGGCCAGGCTGATGCGCACCACATTCTCCTTCGTGCGCTTCCTTAAGAACTTCTGCTTCTTTGTTCAAAAGGCATCAGAGTAATAAACCATCGTACCCTCTACGGTATAACGTATGGGTCTCAGCATTATAGAAGAATCTTGGTGCTCTTCGGCGGATTGATTCTCTTTCTTTTACGTCTTCTGACAAAATACCATATTGGACGTAATCAATGATAGGAAAACGCCAATCTAGGGACTCAGACCCAATTTGGGTTGAATTCACCTCCTTGGCGTTAATGTTTCCGTCATCTTCCTCTTCGATATCCATATCGTATATGGGTATGCAGAGTTGATGCGTCCTTACGGTGACTAACAGCTCTGTTTCGGGAGGCTGCGCAAGTGAAACCGCTAGTGCTGCCAGTGCATCCGCATAAGCGTTCTAGAGACGGGGGATATATTTAATATAGAATTCTTCAAAAGAATTTGCCATTTTAATGGCCTCCTGGTGGTACGGTATCAGGTCTTGGTTCCTGACTTCATACTCTCCACGGACTTGGTTGACTATCAATTGAGAATCCCCAAAAGCTTCGAGATATTCGACCCCCAGCTCTTTGGCGAAACTGAGTCCAATGAGAAGCGCGTTGTACTCGGCTACATTATTGGAACATGGACTAGTCAGTGAATAAGCTCGAGGCATTATATGCTTCCCCGGTGAGATTAGGACAACCCTAACCCCGGAGGAAACTGTAGAACCTCCCGGGGTTATTACCCTATTAACTGCCCTTGAAGCACCATCGAAATATAATTGCCATACTTGTTGGTGCGACGTAGTGTTAACCTCGTGGGTTTCATCTGGCAAATCATCATATACCTCTGTCGTATCTGTGGTCGGGTTTGCCGCCAAAAGATCGCAAATCGCTTGTCCTTTGATCGACTTCTGTTGTTTGAAGTGCAAATCATATTAGGACAAGAGAAGGGCCCACTCGTCTTGTGCTAGTAAAGCACTTATCGAGTGGTTCATCGCCTTGAGGTAAATCAAGAACGGTTTACCTGATTTTGGTGCAACGAGAACAGGAAGATTCGTCAGATAGGTTTTGATATCTTCGAATGCTTTTTGCCAGGCGTCGTCCCAAATAAATGACACACCTTTCTTGTTTAGCTTAGAAAATGGTTGGCACTTCCCAGAAAGGTTTGAGATGAACCGCCGGATGTAAGCTAGCCGCCCTTGCAATCCTCTGAGCTCTCTTAGATTTCTAGGAGGTTGCAATTCGTGTATCGCCTTCACTTTGTCATGATCGATATGTATACCTTTAGTGGTGACGACGAATCTAAGGAATTTTCCGCTGGACATTCCAAGGAAGGATTTAGTAGGGTTCATCTTCAACTGATGGCTCCGCATGAGATCGAACATCGTCTTTAGGTCCTTGATGTGATCTTCTTTGTTGCGACTTTTCACAACCAAATCATCAACATAGCACTCGACTGTTTTCCTGAGATGTTCTTGGAAAATCTTAGTCATCGCTCGTTGATACGTGGCGCCTGCATTCTTTAGTCCGAAAGGTATCACGGTGTAGCAAAAGACACCGAGGGGCGTTCTGAACGCTGTATGCTTCTCGTCATCTGGGTGCATCTTGATTTGGTTATATCCTGAAAACCCATCAATGAAAGACATTCTCTCAAATCCACATGTATTGTCGATAATGACATCTGTGATCGGGAGAGGAAAGTCATCTTTTGGACATGCCGTATTCAGGTCCCTGAAGTCAATGCAAATCCTGATTTTACCGTTCTTCTTCATGACTGGAACGATATTGGTTAGCCAATCTGGATATTGTTCCTCTCGGATAAATCCTGATTCGATTAATTTCTTAACCTCTGCCTCGATGGCTTCCATTATTTGCGGACAAAACCGTCTTTGCTGTTGCTTGACAGGTTTGGCATCCGGTTTGATATCGAGGCGGTGCATTGCTACATTGGGGTCGAGCCCTGGCATATCTTCATAGTTCCAAGCGAAGACGTCAATATACTCCCTGATGAGAGCAATTAACTCCTCCTTCTCATTTGAGGGAAGACTATCGCTGATGAATATCGGCTTTGGGTTGGCGTGGCAAGTTGCCAGTTACAACTGCCATCTGACGATTGATCATCGTCAAGATTGATTACAAAGGGTACAATGTCATTTAAAACAAAACCACCATCGTAATCGAATCCGGCTTCGGAATCAGCTTCTCCTCCGCTGTCCGTGCCCTGGACTGATGGTTCTGTATCGGATTCGTTACCATAAAGGAGAGAATCAGTGAAATAATTCTCAAACCCTTTAAATGGTTGTTTATCCACGACCACCGTCCTGACCCTTCCATTAGTGTCGACATATTTCAGACACTGATGTAGGGTGGAGGGAACTATAACATTACTATGGATCCAAGGCCGACCCAGTAGTAAGTTATATGATGTCTCAGCATCAATCACATAACACGTGACTTCCGTCTTCAGATCGCCCATTTGGCACTTTATCCGGATCTTTCCCAAATGCCTTGACCCGCTGGTGTTGAATCCGTAAATGACTGTGCCCGTAGACGCCAATTTACTGACTGGAATGCCAAGGCTATGCATAAGGCGAAGCGGCATAATACTCACAGCGGAACCCGGATCCACTTGGATTCGGTTGACTTCGCTGGAGTCAATGTATCCAATGATGTATAGCGGTCGATCGTGGTTCAAATTCTTCGTCTGCATGTCCTCTTTGGTGAAGGTAATGCAGGGAAGGTTTTTAGTCGCTATGTTGCACTGTTGACTCAGCGGTTTCGGCTGTTCAGGTACTGGCTTGACTTGAGTCAGGAACACCTCTGAATTGGCCAACGCTTCTTGCAAAGCCTCCCTGGTTTCCTTGGACAGCCGCAGCAATTCATATAGCGTTATGCGTACTGGAATATTGGCTAGTTGAGCCATTATATCGAAGACTTGCGGAGTCTTCGAGCTTTCCGGTTTGTCTTTTCCAATCGGGCGACTGAAACGAGACTGCTTCGGATTCTGAACTTCTTGGGGATTCTTCTCTTTCGGTTTATTCACCGGCTGTCGTCGAGCTTCTTCGCCCGGTGTAGGACTTGTAATCACCCCCATCTCCGTGAGAGTTTTGGCTGGTCCCCGTTTATTCACCCCCTGCTCACTAGGTGGTGGATAGTTGTAGTGATACTCATTTCCGCTTCGGGTCGCAAAAACTTCTTGTTCTTCTTCAGAGAGCGGGAAAGCTAGGATTCTTTCGTCATCTTCTCCTGGGATAGCAGAGACTCCGCAGCAAGACTTTCCTTTCCCTTTGGACTTCTTCTTGGATGACGACCCGGCCCATTGTTCATCTTCAATCAGGTCGGGGTTAACCCAGAGGATTTCGCCGTTTGGGGCTGTGTGTGGCACAAGCCTTTTTTGGCGCTGTCCATGTGGGTCATCATTCACTGTCTTCATTCCCACCTTGGTGACGCGTTTCGGTTCAAACCACGCTGTGGGCACTGATCCAAAGCTGATTGAAACCGTGTTTGCTCCAACATTCTTGGATGGCTTCGGGGTTATGACGCCTACATCAATTAGCGCCTGGATCTTGTCCTTGAGGTGGTAGCATGACTTCGTAGGGTGATGGACCGCTCTATGGTATGCACAATACTTCGGATCCGTCACTTTGCTAGCCCCTTCTTGATCCACAATTGCTGGCAGCTGAATTTTTTTGTTCTCCAATAAGTACTTAAAGACGCCGGGAACTTCGTCATCTTTGAAGGAGTACACTTTGGGAAATCTTGGCTCTGAAGACTTCTGCTTCTGAGGCCGTTGTTGCCATTGTGACTGCGATTGTTGTGGCGCTCGTTGCTGCTGCCGCTGTTGCTGAGGTTGCAATTGAAAGGTTTGATTATGATTAGCATCAACTGCATTAGCATGTGCCTTACCTTTCCCCCTTGGGTTGAAATTCTGTGCTGGAGCATTTGTCGCCTGTTGGCCTCTCTCCTTCGGCTTGTTCACCGCGCACCTTCAAGTCTTTCCAAGTGTCAGACGGTGCTGTTCCCATTGCTTCCAACACGTCCAACGCAAGGTTGTTGTGGCAAGTTTGGAGGATGAATTCCTCTGTGATCGGGTCCCGGCAATTCATCGCCTTGTTCCGGAATCTTTTGACGAAGGTGTCGACTAACTCCCCGTCCTTCTGCTTCTCATCGAGCAATGATCCGATAGATATCTCGGTGTCGTCGTCGAAGAAATTGGTGAGGAACATAGTCTCCATATCATCCCAGCTGTTTACGCTACCTGGCTTGAGGCGGCGATACCAATCGAAGGCGGCTCCGCGAAGAGTGCCGACGAATGACCGCACCATCAGAGGCTCATTGCTGGATATTACCCCCAAGTGTGATTTGAAGTAAATCAAATGTTGAGTGAGCGAACCCATCCCATTAAACGGTGTGAAGTTAATTAGGTTGAACTTTGCCGGATATGGGATTGATTCCCACTCTCTTGGGTATGGACACGGAATGCCTGTTTTCTTCATCTCTTGAGCGGAAATCAACGTGTTGATTTTGCTCTCGAGATTTTTAATTTTCATGTTTTCACTTGTGTTTTCGCTAGTATTCTCGTTACCACCCCCTGCATTTATGGGAGGATTATTAGTATTACGAGCTTCATTCGTATCCTCGTCCTCCTGATGAACTTGGTTACGATGACTTGGCTCTCCTTGCTGGTTCTTCAATGCTTAAATTTGTTGTTCATGCATCTCTCTCATGTTCTACATGGCCATCTGTATTTCGAACCTGAAGGTATCCTGTTGTTTAGCCAAGGCGTCTTCAAGCATCTTGGCCACTTGCTCCGCACTTATCATAAGCGCCTCGCGGGGTTGTCCCTCACTGGACACCGTATTATCTGATGCAACTGCGGAGCCAGCATCAGATTCTTCATCTTCTGAAGGGAGACTTATCTGAACCCTACCATAGGTTGCTCGCTTGATGGTTCCGAACTGCAGACGGGTTCTAGGCCGGGATGCTTTCAGAATTGATTCGAGATTGTCCCACGCCGATGTCCCTCTGCTGGTCATGTTGGTGGTGACCCTCGGAAATTCTCCATCTTCAACCACCGTTCTTCTTCGTCGGAAACGCCTAGGCTTTGTTTTTGGCGTTTCAGTACTGAGCCTTTCGAAAACCAAAACTCGTTCGGGGACCGCCTTGATGCAGCTGCATTCAGACAATACTGCCCGAATGAGTTTGGAACAGGGGCACTGAGTTTCCTGTTCTCGGTGACTCCTTTTCCTGGTTTTGTTCGTACTCCCAGTGCGATAGTACAACTCGTCTGCTTGACGATCGTAGTAACCTATCGTGTGTTGGCACGACTTCTCAGGTATAACGTTATTGTCATCAGACAATAATGTTTCCTTCTGAGGGGGAATTACCTTCTTAGGGCTTTCGAAAGTCACGCACCTCGTAACATGCCTTTTTGGGCATGAGTTCTCGGCGGGCTCCTGGACTTCAATACGCAAGTTGGTGCGCGTAGCTGCCCTGGTCTCTTTGTCATGTTGAGGGTAACGGCGACCCCCAGCATGTTGCGTCGTCCGGGGCTTTTTCATTGGGCCCAAATGATCTTGAACTAGAGTCTTGACTCGCTCATCAGGGATCGGCCCGAGACGCTCCAAAACTGGCTTCTTCTTTCGGGATGATTCTGCGTGATCTCCCGGAGTAGTTGCTGGAATTATCGGCGATATAGGTTGTTTCGCCGGGGGTTGAACTTTGGTTGGAGGCTGCTTCGGCCTCCACACTTGGCGGGTTGATGGCGGCTTTTTGGCCACTTTTTCCTCCCTCAATTTCTCGGCCTTCTGCACAAGGATTTTTGCTTGTGCAAGCAATGCGCGGCGTTTGTGAATCCGCTCTTCAAGTGTCGAATGGTTCCGTTTGACCCGGATCCATTCGTTCGTCGGCGGCTTGGAGGAACCGCTATTCTTCAGTTGTTGAGGCTGTTTGCCTCTCCTATTCTTCAGATCCGCGTTGTAGCGGACTCCGTCTGTAGACTCCATCACCTTAGCGAGTTGCCGCGCAAGGCGTTGACGTCGCCTCTGGCGGGCTCTCTTTGAGAGAGTCACAACGCCCTGAATAGTAGAGGCGTCGGCAAGAATAGGTTTGACCTCGTTGGAGGTCGGTGGAACTTCACCCGACGCAACTTTGGCGTCAGCCGGGGTGAGAGCTTCGTTGGCGTTCTGAACTTCTTCGAACCAACGAGATTTTCTCCTGGAGGAGAACTTTTTGGACTTGCAGGGGGAGGTTGATCCGGACGAGGACGAAAGGTACTCCTCGAACTTGTCCTGGTCGAATTCGTATTCGACCTCCTCCACGACCGGGATCAAGATCCGCGGCTGCGACGTGACGATCTCGGCAGCGAGATCGGCGGCTCCCACTGTGGTCGCCAGATTGTTCGCGGTGAAAATTGCCTTCATTGAATTCATTGTTATCTCAAGTAATTACTTTTTTGTTACAAAAGATCCGATTTTTTTAGATCCGGTTACAATGAAAATCAAAGAAAATAAAAAAGATTACAACTTTCTCCTTGTTTGTCGAACAAATCACGAGCTCCTGTTTTGCGGTCGCTCGCTTGTGTGGGTTCTTTGCCAACGCCGGGGTTAATCCGTGGACCACCGTACGATTTAGATCCGGTCGGATCTACACGATTTGACGGTTATTATTTCGCGAAAGAAATAATAGTCGGGGGGGGGGATTAATTCACCAAGGAAATAATCACCCTTAATTCTCGGGATCAAAGGCCAAGCTTTGATCCGGAGTATGATCTCATGTAGATCTCAGATCTGATCTTTCTCTCTCTCGAACTCCTGCCTTTTGTGACGTGGATGCTCGTCGAGAACCAGATCTGAATGCTCAAGTCCTCAAGTTTTCAAAACTCCAAGCTCAATCTTCAATTCGGCAGAGTTTCGGCTCTCAAAGTTTCAACCTTTTCAAATGAACCAAGGGGGGCCTATTTATAGGCTATCTGAACTGTGTCCGCGCACAGATCTGGGTCGGCCACCTATGGGTGGCCGGCACTGGGCCGAGCCACCCATAGGTGGCTCGGCTCTTGGCCGAGCCCCCCTTAGGTATTGGGTTTCGTCGTTTTGCGTTGTATCCATTTTTTGGTTCTGTTCGTGATTCGGTTGACTTAGACTCTGATTTGTTGATCTGATTTGGCAGTAAATCCGATTCCTGATTTGGCAGTAAATCCACTTCTGAGTTCGAGTCCGAAACTGATCTTGATTCGATCGTGATTCGTCCGAGTCTGCCCTTGGTTGGATGACTCGTTGACTCTTCGAACACTTGGCTTGATTCCACACGCGAATGGATGTATTTTGTTGCTTGCGTGCGATTCGTCAACCTCGTCGCCTCGTTGGTTCGTCGGTTTGTGACGAGCTATGCTAAGGGACCTATAAGCAATTTTATACGCCTACAGCCTAAACTCAATCCGCATCTCGTTCGCCCTGATGAGTCGACAAACGACACATGGATCTCACATCATGTCATTCTTCCGGCTTCATACACATCACCCGAAGCTTGTTCCAGCAACTCCCTACCCGTCGACTCCAACATACAAACGGATATGGTAGAACACCAAACATTACCTCTCGCCCTCCCTCTCCCTCTTCCCAACCCACCTCCCACATCTCCTACCCCCACAAATACCTTGCCTCCACAACTACCCGCCCCAATACCTGAACTAGCACCCAGGAACTTGTCAGCCATTCCCTTGGCCTTACCCCCCACCTGTCCAAGTCTCAAACAACCCATTACCACCACCTTCGACCCGCACCTCGCCTATCATCACTCGTTCCTGAAACAACACTCACAAACCTATCAACAAACTTAGCCTCTCTGCTCAACTTGCCATAGATATTGAACTCACATGTGTAACTCAGGCTATCAAAGATAGCAGATGGAGACAGACAATGTCTGAGGAGTTTGATGCCTTGGTTCGTAATGGCACCTGGGATTTGGTACCTCCTAATGGTGTGCAAAATATTATAGGGTGTAAATGGATTTTTCGACTTAAGCACTTACCTGATGGCTCTATAGACAGATACAAACCTCGCTTAGTGGCAAAGGGGTTTCACCAAAGACCAGGAGTGGACTATCTTGAGATGTTTAGTCCGGTTGTAAAGCCGACCATAGTTCGTCTCGTCCTCACGCTTGCCGTCAGCCGAGGTTGGGATCTTCGTCAACTCGATGTCAACAATGCCTTTCTACAAGGCACCCTCACTGAAGATGTCTTCATGGCTCAACCTTAAGGTTTTGTTGATGCCGACAACCCACATCACATCTACAGATTGCGGTAGGCGATCTACGGTCTCAAACAAGCCCCTCGAGCCTGGTACAATGAGCTTCGACAGTTCCTTCTTGCATCTCGCTTCTCAAACTTAGTTGCCGACACCTCCTTGTTCATTCTCAATGATAATGGCATCATAATCATGTTACTAGTCTACGTTGACGACATCATCATCTCAGGTAACAATGCAGCATCAGTTCAGGACTTCATCTTGGTGCTCACACGTTGCTTCTCGCTCAAAGACCTCAGACCACTTGTATATTTCCTTGGAGTTGAAGTTGTTTCTCACCCTCAAGGTCTTCTCTTCTCATAGCGAAGATACATTGCCAACTTGCTAGCTCGAACAAAGATGACCTATGCTCGCACTGTCGCAACTCCACTTTCTACCCCGCCCGTCCTTACACTTTAGTCGGGTACAACCCTTACTGGCCCAACTGAGTTCCGAGCTGTAGTTAGGAGTCTTCAGTATCTCTCCCTCACTCATCTAGATATTTCCTATGCAGTCAACAAACTTTCACAATACATGTATCGTCCGACAATAGACCATTAGAACGCCACCAAATGACTTCTCAGATATTTGTGTGGCACTATTGATTACGACATCATGTTACATCATCAATCACCTCTAGCTCTCCATGCCTACTCAGATGTCGACTGGACAAGTAACAAAGACGACTTCACATCCACCAGTGCCTACATTGTATATCTTGGTCGAAACCCGATATCCTGAAGCTTGAAGAAACAACAAATAGTGGCTCGCTCCTCAATGATAGCCGAGTACCAGTCAGTCACTTCGACGGCTACAGAGTTGCGATGGATCACATCTCTTCTCGATGAACTTGGGCTCACATCATCACAACAGCCGGTAATCTACTGTGATAATGTGGGTGCTACAAATCTCTACTCCAATCAAGTCTTCCATTCTCGAATGAAACATGTTGCTCTTGACTTTCACTTCATTCGACAACAAGTCCAAGAAGGCATCTTAAGAGTCACTCATGTCTCTTCCACGGACCAACTAGCTGATGCACTCACCAAACCACTATCCCGCACGCGTTTTCATAACTTGCTGATCAAGATTGGTCTCTCCTCAAGGAGCTCCAACTTGCGGGGGCATATTAAGGAATTGCAACCAGACCAGACCAGACGAGACCAGACCAGACGAGACGAGTCCAGACGAGATGATACCCCTTATTATAGTGTTAAGACTTACTGCGATCAAATATATCACATTGTTTAATTAAGACTTACCATGATCTAATCTGTCATACAGATTACAGTTAATGAATGTTAAATTATGAAACTTAACATATATTTTTCTTTTCGTTAAAGAAATTCGGTTTAAAAACTGACAATAGACTCTTTAATAAGTTTGTCAAAAGTAATATAGAATTTAAGTTACCAAATATAAATGGCTCAAAAACATAACATTATTACGGAAGAATACATTTTATAAGGGAAGAAACATTAAAGAAATATTTGATAATCAAATGATTCGAATATATATACACTTTGTTAAATTTTATTCATTTATGAACTCGATACCAAAAACTATTTATTAATTACTTGGTACATTTTCA
Source organism: Asparagus officinalis (assembly GCF_001876935.1). Classification (NCBI taxonomy): domain Eukaryota; kingdom Viridiplantae; phylum Streptophyta; class Magnoliopsida; order Asparagales; family Asparagaceae; genus Asparagus; species Asparagus officinalis. The sequence goes on along the minus strand of NW_017972831.1, from coordinate 27,843 downwards.
CCCCAAATTCTAATTATAGTAGTGTTAATTTTTCTATTTGATTTGACCTCGTATCACAGCTGCCCACGCTCAAGTCTCTTGATTATCAAGCAAATTTCTATGAAGTTGTTGTGCACTAAACTTCCTGGTTTATTCGTTGACATTCCACAAACCCTCTTACCTCCTCCAGAGAGAAAATGAACACCCAACACTCCGACCACCAGATCGACGTCGACGTTGACATCGACCTCAACAATGCCACTCCCCTCCACACTGCTGCATCTCTCGGCCTCACTGAACTCACCCGCAACATCAACCACCGCAACCCCGAGCTCGCCCTCTGCAATGATGACAGAGGGGGGATCACACCGCTGCACGTTGCGCTGATGACATGCGGCCGCCATGCAGGAGATGCTGGAGATGAGAGATGGAGTGGTGATGTGTCGTGTGCCCAATAAGAATGAGTGATTGCCCATTCTGTTGGGCTCTGAAGCCTCTTTTTGGGGTCCGAGGAAATACGAAGTCGCCGAGAGAAAAAGTCACACAAACACACAATTAATAACACAAACACAAACAACGAATTTTACGTGGTTCGGCAAGTTTTCTATATCCACGGGGCAAGAAGGGGATGATTTTTCACTAATAGATAAGAGAGTACAAATAGAGATTACAAAATCACTCAAAATCTCTCAAACAAAACTCTCAAATCTCTCACATAAACCCCAAACAAATTGCTCAGAAAACTCTCTTTTCTATGCACCAAAATAACCCCTTTTCAACGCACCAAAATAACCCCTTTTCAACCTTAATAAACTCTAAAAAATATGTTTTAATATATATCAAAACACAAACCAAATCAAAACAGGAAACGAAGCCTAGGCCCAAACCCGATAAGCGGTCGACCATCGAAACCATCACGGTCGACCGGACAGAACGACAGAAACCACAAAAATCCATTATTGGGTCCGCGGTCGACCGGACCTAGCCTCACGGTCGACTGGCCAAAGCTCCAAAAAATTACCCTGTAGCGTGCACGTTTTCGGTCGACCACATATGTTACCGCGGTCGACCTGACAACACCCAAGTGCATGTCTGCTTCGTATTTCCTAAACTTCGTCACCGTCGTTCCCAATTCTACACGTTCATGTCGTAGTGGCCAATGAGAGGGTCAGGGTTTTGGAGGCGATGGTGAGGGATGAGGGTGAGCTGTTTGGATGTATGGATAAGGAGGGGAATAATGTTTTGCATCTCGCTGCTGCAAGAAAACAAGTTGAGGTAAAGCCTTGTTTGTTTCAGGTTTTTTCCTCCTCCTTTGTTTCACGGTTAATCGCACATAGACCCCATGCACTAGCCTATCAGGCCTCAAGTTTGACATTGGCATATATACCTTTTTGAGAACCAAACTAAATGTCAGCATAGACGCACTCCGTAAGTTGAGGTTATTAATATGTAGTATAGTCTCACGTTGGATAGAATAAGAAAGAGTGATAAGTTTAAAATAGAAGTTAGGACTAATACTTAGTAGCTATAGTTTTTGAGTTAAAATTGATTCCTAACCCCTATTTAAGGCCCATTAACTCCGGCATATTTTCAAAATCTCAATCAAAAGATGTATTGTTTATATTTGCAAATTTTTTAAACAAAAGCCATACTAACCTATTATAATCCAAGCTATAATTGACCATATGCTGATTAATTAATCCTTTTTTCATTAAGAACGATTATGGCTAAAATTTTCGGCGCATTAGAGAGACAGATATTTTGCCGCATGAATAAGGAAAATTTTGGATCTGTTAACTAATTCGGAACGTATAAGGCCCTAAAAACGCAAAACAATTGTTTCTTTTGTTAGAAATTGTGGTTAAATCTAGAATAAAACTGAGAAAACAGATGTGATGTAATTTTAAACTTTTTCAAGTTAACTGTTATGCGTTTGTGAAATGCTGTGCTTAAAGCAATATTTGACCTACTTCGGTGTAAGTATCCCAAGGCCAAACTGCTTCCAGGAACAGTAGTACAGTACTCTGGTATGGACCAACCCAGTACTGTCAAGATCTCCTTGATCTATAAGACCTTTCTGTCAAGGCAAAGATCTCATCGATCTCAGAACATTTCGGTTGAAAACCTTTCTGTTTCAGGGTAAGTTCCTGCGGGCACAGTTTCTGTAGCAGCAGCACAACAGTAGCAATAATGCTGATCCAACATTTATTTTCCAAGCTCACGTGTGTATTTTCGTGAGCTGCCTAAGGGCGCTATTTATAGGCCTCTAAGGCCAGCTCAAGAGTCACTTGCAATTAATGTGACTGTTATAATTCTTATTGGTAATTAAGATTATAACATCAATGCATTAAATTACTCTAAATGTTGTTGTAACTACTGAATGCTGTAACTCCTGAATACAAGACAATCAATGGATGCCTAACTATGAAACACGAGGGTCACGTCTTAGCAAATAAGACGAACATCGTCTTCAGGACGAACCTCGTCGAATGAGCGAACCTCGTCGAATGTGCGAACCTCGTCGAATGAGCAAACATCTTCAAATAGGTGAACCTCGTATGATAGATAAACCTCGTCGAACGAGTGAACATCGTTAAACAGGCGAACCTCGTATGACAGATGAACCTCGTCAAACGAACAAACCTCGTCAAACAGACGAACCTCGTTTGACAGAAGAACCTTGTTGAACGAGCGAACCTCGTCAAACAGACGAACCTCATTTGACGAGTAAACCTTGTCTGATCTCGAGAACATTAGGGTCACACCATTCTCCGTGCGAAGTGCAAAGTGCGCCTAACAAAGCGCCACTTAGCGCCTCAGCCCGATTAGCCCTGATCCCCGGCCCACGAGCCATGACCCACGGCCCACGACCCACTAGAACTTATAAGAGATTAATTAAAATAAAATACTTCTCGGTTTACCGTTTGCAAGCCTCGAACAAAGGGTATTTTGAAATACCAAAACATTAACTTTCCACTAGGCTACTAAGCATTTATAAAAAGTACTTGTAGTTAATATATATATAGTTTGAAAACTTATTTTTGGAAAGTGGTTTTGACCAAAAAATCTAACATCTTTCAATCAAAATACAAATAAGACCCTAACATCTTGTATGGTACGTGGGAACAGAGTCAAGTGAGAAAGGAATGAAGGTGTGAACATAATGAAATTGATGTGTGAATGGAATGTTTATTTTCATTCTCATGTTTGAGTGCGATTAAAGAATTAAGTGGGAATGTCGTTAAGAAGGTTATATCTAGAATTTATTTCATAATTTTTAATTTTTAAGTGGGAATGTCAATTCCTTGATAACTAATTGGGAATAGCTTTAAGTGGGAATTGAGAAAAGGTAAGAATGACATTTCTAGCATCAAAAAATACATCATGTTTGGTAAACACGAATTGCATTTCATTCTCACTCATTCCCACGTACCAAACAACGCGTAAAGAGTATTAAGATCTGAAGTTACAACAAATAGGTTATTTCACCGTGCATGATTTGGTTTATAATAGCCATCTGTTATTAATGACAAATAAAACGTATACATATGGTCTGCATTACTAACTTACTAGCTTATCAAGTTTAAATAGCAATCAAGGATCTCCTTGTATAAAGAAGATAAGGCTTACTTTCCATTTTAAATGTATTTCATCCTTCATGCTGATTTTGTAATTTTTGCTGCTTTCTGAGATAAAAGGAACTAATCCGTCATAATGTCATTCATCGATCTAACAAGGACATACCACACATTTAAAAGGATAAATTTGTGTGTGTCTCTGCCATTTGAAAGTAGTTTCAACAAGAGATATCTGTATTGCAGACTGTGAAGTTCCTCCTCGATAAACAAGTGATCGACGTTAATTGGACAAATTACAAAGGCTTAACCATTCTTGATATATTCCTTGTTGAGATTATGTCTTTGATTCTTTCTATAACTTCATGAGAATTAGATAGAGTTAGAGGCCTATCATGATTAGGAGATTGTGTCTCATCATGATTATGAGTTTGAATCCTATCATAATTAGGAAGTTAGACTAGAGATAGGGTTTTGGTTCCCTATATATATTCTTCTATTGTTAGAGGAAAAACCAAGAAGAAGAGAGAGAGCCAATATTCTTGTAATCTAAGGTTAGCAGAGGGCGTAACCTGATTCAAGAATATTGTACGAGAGGCGAGGGTTTCGTAGTCATTGTCCATGCAAAAGATTACATCATTGAGAGAGGGTTTCACAGTCTTTGTCCGTTCAAAAGATTGTAAGGAGAGAGCTTTGGAGATAATATGAGAGTTGATTATATATGTGAGGTTGAGAGATTGAGAGACGAGAGTTGAGTGGTTCCTCTTATAGTTCTCCCTGATACATAGTTGATTTCTCGTATTGTTGCCTGTGGACGTAGGTCGAAGTTGGTCGACCGAACCACGTAAATATCAGTATTCTTTCTTCTTGATTGTGATCATTTTCTATCTTGTTGATTATGTGTTGACTTTGGAATTGTGCATATTATAGTAGGTAGGGAGACTACAACCCCCAACAAGTGGTATTAGAGCCATGATGATTAATCCAAGAGAAAGTTCGCAAAATAGACGTCGTACAAAAGTGAAGATCGGCGGTGTTACAAGAATCAAGATGAAGAGAAAAAAAAAAGATTAAGTTGTCTTCTGATCGAGGGTTTGGAGGCAGATTTTGGTATTCCAGGAGTTGATTTGTAGGTTTTTGAGTGCTCTGAACGTGATGGAAGGGTTTGATTTTTCAATAATGTAATCTTTTGCACGGACAAAAACTACAAAACTCTCACCTCTCACACAATATTCTTAAATCAGGCTACGCCCTCTGTTAACACTAGATTATAATAATATTGACTCTCTCTCTTCTGTTTGGTGTTTACTCCAACAATAGAAGAACATATATAGGAAAACCAAAACCCTATCTCTAGCATATCTTCCTAATTAAATTGGATTCATACTCCTAATCATGATGAAACACAATCTCCTAATCATGATAGATCTCTAACCCTATCTAATTCTTATGAAGTTATACAAAGAATTAAAGACATAATCCTAATATTTAGCACATCAAGAATAAAATCTCAGTCAAGCTTATCATACACATTGGCAAAGTCTGAATTTCGATGACACACCACCTTTGTTTTTTGTTTTAAAGTTGATCTGAGATGATTTCTTGAGCCACTGCTACTCCATCTGGTAGATATATTTCTTTAACGAAGTCAGATTGAACTGGATCAATAAGCAGAGCCAACAATTTGTATTTCTGCGCAACTTTCATTACCAAAATTTCTATACAAATGAGTTATTAGCTGTAGGGGGGAAAACTACTGCAACTATCTAAAATGTGTTGATTACGGGAAACTTTAGCCGTGCACAATCTGCTACTATTTTATTTTTAATTAAAAATACTAATATTGTCAGACCATTTCTTATGGGAACACGATGTACTGAACCATAAAGAAAATAGTTTAAAATCTCTTAACTGTTCCTCTAAGCTCACTGACTCCCCATTCCATAAAGAAAAGGGTTATCTGAAAGTAAATTCAAAAGATGCAAAAGTTTTAGCGGTATAATATCAACTCCAAAATCTTTTTTAAGATTATTTCAAATAGGTCTAACCTGTATTGTGAAATTTATCTTTATAAAAAGAGCCATATGGTATTTGTCCCTCAAACCATCAATAATTCCATACTAGCCTCTCAAATCTATAAAATTGCTCATTAGTTCCTCAAAGCCTAGTGTCATTGCAATATGGTCCCTCAATGACCAAAGCATCATTAATTAATTTTTTTTGAAAAATTATTTGCAATATGACACTCTAAAATTTACGTTATTTCAACTTTGATACTCCAAACTTTTTTTACACTTTGGTAACCCAAAGTTTATAATTTTTAACTTTCATACTAAAGCGATTCTACATTTATCAACTACGAAAAAACTTCACCATATATATCAAAGTCAACAAAGTGTAGAACTTTAGGGTATATAAACGTCAAAAAACTTTAAATGTGTAAACTTTAGAGCACTAAAGAGCAAATAACCCTTTTTCTTGAAGGAGATGGGTTTTAAGAGAGAAATTATAACAAATGGGTATTTTGATCATTGAGGGACCAAATTACAAGACGCCTTAGAATTTCAGGGACGATTAAGCAATTATTGAGATGTGAGGGAGTCATATGGAATTATTGAAGGTATAAGGGACTAATATCTAAATAATCCTTATAAAAAATGAGATGAGCTAATATAAAAATCAACTCACAAGTCCACCAGATTTGTGTGTGCACATGGACTGAGTGTTAGATATAGGTGCCCTGCAGGCAATTATTGTATATTATAACAAGACCTATATGTATATAACATCCTTGTTCAAAATGATAGTATGCTATTTTGGTCAGATTTATTTGATGTTCTAAAAATACAGATAATGTCCTTAGAATAAATACTAGACTATCAGACATTTCGGATAGTGATCGTAATGAAGAGATCTGATTAGTCGGTAACGTATATTCTAAAATGTTCCTAGTTGATGAAGTGTTGAGATAGGACATCATCACTTTGGTTTAGACTAGTGTATGCTTTATTTCTCCTTTTGAAGGAGATGATCAATCTCTTAGATCATTGATGTGAGACATCAAGATACAGTATACAGGTGACTCATTAGTGAATGAGTTGACTGAACGACTCGCCGAGAACATCTAGTTGGTAATATACTTAACTGTCAAATAGAAGTTCTCAAGTGATATAGTACATAGTAGTCTCTTGACCTGAGGCATGAGTGCAATATCTTATATGTCAGTAAAGATGTATTTAGACTTTTACCTAACCACAGTTCTTATTGAATTGTGCATAACGGTTCTTGTTGGGTACATCCCGAGACATAAGTAGATATTGAGATGCCAAGAAGGGATTCGTCTCTCCCAGTATAGGGGTTGATGTCATAAGATTGTTTGATATAACTATAGCCTGGAAATCCTTGGCCAAGGTGAATAAGATAAACTGAGTGTCAGTTTGATCTTATAGGTTATGAGTTTAATATCAATAAACACTAATCAAGCTATTAGGGTTTGACAGTTTGCCATACCCTAGGCTCAATAGTTTGACATGGTTTGACGAAGAGACCGGACTGTACGGTATTATCATTGAGTGGTCCTGATAAAATTGGATAAGCATCTTGCAGACCTTTATCACAACTTATACCCGGGTGGTCTTCATGTGTAGCTAGCACCTCTGTTGTACTTATGGATATGATCCACTACCGAGTTTTTTAAGTTGGGCCCTAGAGTCACACCAAGCGCGTACTTGAATCCTATGAAACACAATTTATGGAGTGATGCGTATGATTGATACGCATATATGATTTCTTCCGGATACACATAAACGGTTATGTATATCGGTAAAATCGGAATGCTATGTGCTTAGGAAATGAATTCCAGTATTTTTCCCATAAAGTTAACTTTTAGTCAACTAGTTGACTTTTTGGTCAACAGTTGACTTTTGGTCAACTCTTGATTTATTTGGTCATATAGTGACTAATTAGTTAAAGATTGGAATAATACTATATACCGTATTTATGAAATACTGTATTAGTGATAATAATTTGGTATTCTCATTTATGAAATACACATACCATGTATAATGAGTCATGAGATGAGTCACTTAGTGGTATGGTTTGAACACATGGTTTATTAGCACATGGTTTTGAAATGTAATGATTCATAAGATGATTCATTGCATGACTCACTTGATTAATCATTAATTTTTGATGATTCATTGCATGACTCATAGGATGAGTCATTCATATCATGAACACATTTCACTCTATAAATATGAGCTTTTTTTCTTATGGAAAGATTAATGAAAAAGTGGCTAAATGTTTTTTTCCATAAGAGAATAAAAGAGAGCTCTCCTCTTACTAAACTTTAGCAATCTTTGAGCAAGAGGAAGTAGTAGGATTTTAAGAACCCCGGGGTGGATATCTTGCCTTGTGTCTTAAGAAGACTCACATTTTATCAAGCCCACTTGAAGACTTGGAGATCCACTACGAGGAGATTTTCTACTACAAGGAGCAAGAGCTAGGGGTTATTCGATCTTCCATCGAATCACGCTACGAAAGTATGACTTTCTAACTCTTGTATGCTCACTTAATAATAAGGATCATGTTAGATTTAATTAGAAGATCCATATGAATATTTCATGCTCTCTACATGCTTAGTATTTTTGTACATACATGTCTTCCGCTGTGTATTATGCATGTAGACATAGCACGATTTCCTTCACTGAGTCTCCTTACTTGCATAAATTCCGCACATTCATCCAAAAGCATGATTTGAAATAGGGTTCTTTTTTAGATATTCTTCAGTACTTCATAACATAACAATGCCATAGAGCTTTGAAATTGCTGATAAGTAGTTCAAATCCGAAGAGATCTGGACAAATGGTCCTCTTAGTGACCAAAATATCTACCAGCTTATGTTTTTATGGATGTACTCTTTTTACAAAAACTAAAGCTGAGAGCATTTTGGTCATGCACCAATTTGCAAGACCCTTTATATCTAAAACACCCTTTTTTCAAAAGGATAAATGTCACTAAATCTATAATAAGTTTTATTGTGTGGCCTAAGTTTCAAGATTTTTTATACCCCAATAAGTATGAGAATTTTAGAAAAAACCCCATTTTTTTTGCAGTTAACCACATAAGACGTTATCCCGGTCCCTGTATTTTTTAGATTGAATGGCATATTCTAATATTCCAAATATAAACAAAATGAAAATCATGATGCAACAAGAAAAAAAAACATTACCTATTAATAGATATTATTGTTGACGCAAGTAGTCAACATCGTTGCAAGACACTGTAATATATATTTTCTCAAGAGATCAATAAAAGAGAATAACTATTTTATTTTCTCACATTTTTTAAATCTTTTGATCAGAAAACACTCGGGGTTGGCAAGCAGTCTGAACAGACTCCATCTTACAGTCCTTGTGGACGGCATGTTATCGTTTTACGATTATCTTATCTTACTCCTTAAGGTACTAAGTGGATAATTGGCTTTCCAGTGAGGAGCTTAATCTCTCATCCTAAGAACATGATGCTACTGCTCCAAAGGAGGCACCCGGTTCCTCAAGGCGAGGGAATGTGCCGCCAGATAAATTGAGTGGAATATTTTTTTAAGTGAGTAAGTTTGAAAATAAATGAGGTAAAACTTTGGGCTAATGGGTAAAAAAATTTGTGAAGCGAGGAGGTTGATAATCACATTTTTATTACATTTTATATCCTTATTATCTATTTTATTTGAATAAACATGTTTTATCTTAATTTGCTTAATGAACAATTAATGAATAAAACCCCAAAAAGAACTCAAATTTTCTTATTTTTAACATTTTATTGAAGCTCAGGATCAAGCCAAGCAATCTACAAAAGCCAAAAAAATAATGATACAATATGAAAAGAAATCAAGTCAAAATCATGCTCAAGATGATTAACCACAAAGAAACAGCGATATCTCTCAATCCGAAAGGCGGAATTTAACATATAATATATGAAAATTGCGAGATGGAGCTAACTACATTTTCAGAATTTTTGAATTCCAATCGGTTGGTCAACCGATTGCAACCGATTAGCCAATCGGTTGACCGACCAATTGGTTTGTAGCAAACTTGTTTTATGGCTAAGATTTAATCCTTGGAGCTCAAGTAAAATCTAATGATTCTTGTTGCTTGCTTTATGCTATGAATTGGGGTAGAGGGTGAGGGGTTTGAGTATGAAATTTTTTGTAATAACTCTATGCTGTGGGGTACAACTGTTTCCAAATATATGATCTGATAAGTCGACATATCGACCGACCAGACAAGCCGACACCCCGGTGTCTACGCAAGGAGCGATGCTAATCGGCATGAGGCATCTTAACCTCCCAGACAAGTCGACATCTCGACCGTCAGGAGAGATAGCTAGAGATCAGCTAGTAATCCAACTCAGCTGCCCAGTCGAGTCAATACTCCTCTATGTCGACTCGAAAGGCAGGACGAATTGTCACTCGACTCCATTCAGCCAGTAATCCTTGAGTTGTCACTCCTCTCAACGAGTCGACTCTCCTCGTGAGTCCCATCATGAGGGACATTGCTTCTCAGCGAAGCTAGAAGATATCTTCGCCAAATCTTATCCATCTTGACAACAAGTTATATCATATTTACTCAAAGACCATACGTCATCATGCCGCTTATCAGCCCACGTCCCATCGATTGCTCCTCAAATTGAGGCCGAAGTGATATTCCTTCAGTCGCTAGCTGACACATGTAGAGCAAATGATGACTCACCTTCCAGCTCACACTTTGTCACCGCCACTTGCACGGTCGAAGTGACCAATCTACCATTGATATCCTATTTATATATAGATGCTATCCGCTATAGCCAAAGGTGGGCAATCTAAACTCTCATTCTGACCTAAATCTCAGAGAACATCTCCTCTAATACATATAGCATAAGAACACATAGTTCTATTACTCCACTCAAGCTCAAGTTCATCAACTGACTTGATCGTCGGAGGTACCATGGGGGAATCACCACCCCGCCCTCTCATAACTTCTTCTGTGCAGATTTCAAACTCTAACTCAGTGGCCAGACATAAAGTCGGGAAAGAAAGAGATCTCATTCAGCATCCTCTATCACTCCTCAACCGCAACCATCCTATTATGGATTATCTTGTGTGATCTTTAGCATCAATACTCTATTTGGAGATGATGATTACTCTTAATTGAGAATATCTTTTAAAAATTATAACTTTATTGTAATTAATAAAAGAATTTTTTTCACATCTTTATATTTTTCTTTTCTTCTCTTCGTTTGATGATGAATATGAAGATCAAGATGAAGATTTGCCTTCATCAAGAGGCTAGAACCCTCTTGGATTGTAAAATTTTCTCTTTTGTCTTTTTTATTTTCTTGTAATATTTTTCTTTCTTGCATTAGATATTCAAGGGGCTAGAACCTCTTTAATTAGGTTTATTTTCATTTCTTGTAGAGTAGATTTACTTTCATGTCTTTATTTTCTTACAATTATTTTGTAGTATATAAATTTATTTTCTTGCATAGTTTAGATTTTATTTTCTTGCATTATTCACCATGAGACTAGAATCCTCTTAGGAATTAGTTTTTATTTTTGTTCATCCTTTCCATTTCATTCTCTCACTTAGAGACTAGAACTCTCTTTGGAGTTAATTTTTATTTTCATTCCATCCCTTTTATTTCTTTGTTTTTATTTTATAAGATGTGGAACTAATTCTTAAAGAATTCTAGAATTGCATAAAATTAGTTTAATTTTTATGAATTATGAATTATTCTCTTATGCTTAAAATGATCATGTTTAAGATAATCTATTAGAGAACTAATTAGTAGGAGGAATTCTAGAATTACAATCTAGTTGTTGTTCTTTTCATGAATGTCAATTTTACTTAGATGATAATTTGATAGGTTATGCTTTTATTGAGTGGTTTAATAGTCTATGCTTAATAAATCTAAAATAAAATGCGATAAAAAGAGAATGGTCCATAATTTATAATTGAAATTAGCTAGTGAATTCAATTCTAGATTTCTCGTATCTTTAATTGAATCCTCCATCTTTTACTTTCTTGATTTTCCTCCTTATTCTTGATTTTTCCTTATTTGATTCTTAATTTTATTTTTCTTCTATTTCTTTATCTTTCTTCCTCCCCTCTCACTCTAGTTTTGTTTTTATTTTCATATAGTCATAACCACTCTCCTCATATCTCTCGACAATCATATTTTTTGTCACACACAACTTAAGAACTACTTTTGATTAATTCCTACAACACATTCCTCGTGGGATTCGATATTTTTCTATACTCTAACTTGAGTGTGCATTTGCAATCTCGACATATTCACAAACATCACATCAGAGGTTTAAAAAATAGGATATATATTTGGGTTCAAAGAGTAAAAATCTAGAGTGCAGCCCAGTTTGTCACATGGCAAAGCTATGTTACTCCCTCATGGGGGCCTGGGTTAAATTCCCGTGTGCACCAAATGCGCGATAAAAAAAGAGTAAATCTAAACAGCTTTACAAAAAAACGTACTAATGAACCACATGTCACTTAATGATTTTGGGTCAAACATCCCCATTTATTCTACTTTACAATGTCAATTTATACATCAAGTTACTAGTATTGTGCACATGCGTTGCATGCAGACATATTTATTTTTGTTTGAATTTTCATAATAGAATTTCATTTTATGTGTCAAAAAAGATATCAATTTGATGTTACAAATTTGTTCAAAATTAAAAAGATATCAACTGTTCAAAGGAACTCTCTTCCATATAATTAGCAAGATATCTGTCAACGCAAGTCAACAGGATGAAATATTCTCTTCTCGAACTAAAAAATTTGACATAAATACATTGGTTACTAATTCCTTCACAATCACATTCAATGTATAGACATTTTAGAATTAAGCAACTGAAATAAATAAAGGAGGAATCAAAAGAATTATGGAGAATATATTTCATTACAACATCTCTTGAACTTGATGAGAGTTTTGCAATTCATCTCATTTTAGTTAATATTTTATCTTTTAATTTTTTTTCCATATATATTCATAGAGAATCAAAAATTCTATCTTTTTGGTTCAAAAATTATCATTGATACTATAATCTTCCATTGTTGTATATCTAGCTTCATTCTAAATCATGGCTCCTACCTCATAGGCTCGTCATCCTCTCTCATTATAAAAGATCTTTGTTAAGACCAATATGCAGTTCCATAAAGTACTCATCTTGACAAAAGTAGAGATATTACTATTTTTTAGGAAATTAATGATGCCAAAAAATTAAGAAAACGGTAAC